>NC_067160.1:40332993-40485493 GCF_903995435.1 Acomys russatus | reverse complement strand
TTACCTCTTCTAATCTATGTGAGGACACAGTGAAACATCGCTGTCAAGTGAAGTAGAAACAGGTCCTTCAGCACACAGTGTTACTGACTTGGTCTTGGATTTCTTAGCTATTACAATTGTGCTGAAC
Organism: Acomys russatus; assembly: GCF_903995435.1. Lineage (NCBI taxonomy): Eukaryota > Metazoa > Chordata > Mammalia > Rodentia > Muridae > Acomys > Acomys russatus. The sequence goes on along the minus strand of NC_067160.1, from coordinate 40,485,366 downwards.
CCATTATAGGTATACAGTTTATGGTATTTTTATAGATGGACAATTAGACTAAGGTTCATAGCAATCTTGCCTTACCTAATCAAGAATACCGGAATATCACTCTGTGATATTCGAAATGTGGAAATAAGGAAGGCATAGGGTAAAATGGTTGTGAATATGTTTTAATGCTACAGAAATCAAGACATACCAACTATGTACATGCAGTTTAGGTATAAACTTTATTTTTATTTTTCCTGTGCTGGATATAGAACACAGGGTCTCTACCATGCTAAGTAACTGCTCTGACATTGAGCAATACCCCTAATCCCCTAATCCTGTGTTCAAAACTCTGGGGAAGCTCTAGACTGTGATTCTAATTTATTTTATTTTATTTGTTTGTTTGTTTGTTTGCTCATTTTATATCCGGATAACAGCACCCTCCCTCCTCTCCTCCCAAACCCACCCCTCCTCCCTCTTCCTCCTCCCCTCTATTCCTCAGAAAAGGGGAGCCCCCACCAACCACCCACTAATTTAAATATCATTCAGGGATGAGGAAGCAATCACTTTGATATGCAGTCCTGGGAGAAGTCACACACGAGGGGGTGCCTTTATTACACCTAACATTATTAAGCTTTAAAAAAAAAAAAAAAACTTGCAAAGTTATGTGGACATTCATACTCAGGCACAGAAAAGTCTTGGATTTCATCACAGCCTGCACTGCAACACCTTGTAAAGCTGTAATAATTTCAATGACAAGTCTACCAAAGCCATGCACAGTTGACTCTTTCCAAAAAGAGGTAAAGTGGTTCAGGAAATCCATGACCTATGCCGTCTGAGCCCCGTCACCCACAGACCCTTGCTCTGCTCCCTCTGTCCTCTACACCATCCTAGGGCTGGCCCAGAGTGAAGCAAATTCACAGGTATCCTTGGCAGCTAGCAGTCATGGCAGAGAGTGGACAACCACTGACTGGCAGGGATAGCATGGAGAGGAGTGTGTTAGTTACTACTCTCACTTCTGTGGCCAAATGTCTCTCAGAAGACACTTAAGAGAATAAAGGATAGAAGGTATTGTGCATCGTGGTGGAGCAGGCATTGAATAGTGTATTGCAATGGGAGTGCATAGCTGGGGCTGGTTGTCTGTCTGGTACAAACCAGTAAACAGAGAGACCTGGGCCTAAAATCAAAGCAGATATAACCTCCAAGGCCCACTCCCAATTTCTCATTTCCTTGCGATAGGTACTACTTGCTAAAAGTTCCACAACCTCCCAAAATGTGCCTGCAATTGGATACCCTGTATTCAAGCTCATGTCACTGTGAAGGACATTTTACATCCAAACCCTCCTCCTTTGCTATTACCTACCTATCTGCCTCGGCGGGGGGGTGGGGGGGTGGGGGGGGGGGTGTTCAGCATGGAGCTTTGGGAGACAGGACCACTCTGGTCCCAGCTTCCATCTTGTGATTCAGACCCTCCTGTCTTTGCCCTTCCAAATGGAAGGGCTAATGGCTTCCTGGAAGGATTAATTTCCGATTTTCCTCACTTCTTCTTTAGCTCTTTCATCTTTTGGATAATCAGTTCCGTGCATCAAATTAATTGTGTGTTAGTGGAAATGCTTAAAATGGTTTCTGCTGTTTGGTTAGGCATGAACAAAACACCATTCCCATCAAAGCCACAGTTCATGTTATCATAACATTATTTCCATTTTTTCTTTTGCTACTACTAAATCCAGTTTATGAAGGCTTAACGTTTTTATTTGGCCCCTAGCTGAGAGATGTGTTTTCATGGAAAAGTTCCAAAGCGAATAGGCAAAATGGAATTTTACATCCTAATGGAATGCTTTGCAAGGAAAAAAGAATGTTATTTGTAGTGGAAACACTTGACCTGACTGCTTGCACTATTTGAATTATTTTATTTCTCATTAAATGTTTTAAATTTATCATTGCATATTCCAGGAAGAGTGAACAGAAAACACTTATATTTTTAAAGAATTTCATTTTGACCAATTTAATATAATTTCTTTTTGCAAGAACCTGCAAGTGCTATGGTGATCCCCTGTCTGATACACTGGGCAACAAAAGCCCTGGATTGGGTTTTATATTTCAGAATCCAAGAGTCCCAACTATTGATATGAAATTCTGTGTCTGAGGTCAGTATAATTGAATTAGCAGCACATTTTCCCCCCACAGGGATTTAACCCACTATCAGCAAAGACTTGATTTCCTGGAAACAGTTTGTGCTGAAGGCACGATGAGTCCTGTAAAGTGAACTTGTGAGACAAGTGATAGCACAGAACTCTAGAGTAAGTGGTGCAATCTTGTGTTAGAGGCTGGAGGGCATTCTGGCTCTTTCCAGTAGCTGTAAATCCAGGGAAACACACTGTTTATCATCTCTCCCATCTTTTAATTCTTATAAGTACAGATCCAAAGGGAAAAAAGACAATATGTATTCTCCTTTTTGTATTAGTGTCTGTATTTTTGTAGCAATCTGGCAAAAGTCAATGAGAAGAGATAAAGCAGTTGGCGTTTCTGGTGTGGTCTCTAGTAACGCCCTGATAACACTGATGCTGCTGGTGACGAAGTAGAAAAATCATATGCAAAATAATTTCAAGCTCATAAAGGTTCTATGAGATCTAAATAAAATAACATTTTTTTTCTTACAGCATGGGTATTAGGCGCTCAATAAGTGATTTTAAAAGAAGCTAAGTTTTAGAGGCACTCTGAGATCGCTTAGCTCAAAAATTCAATGTAGCATCAAACTCCAAACTCAAAAACCTGTGTACTAGCTACTTTTTCCACAATGGTTTGAGGGAAAACAAACTAGCCATTGACAAACATATATTTATTATGTGAGCCTTTTCAAAAAAGCATTCTTTATACTATTAGTTTCTTCTTCTTCTTTTTAAAAGTAGTTTTTTGAGCTGTCTGGATGTGGTGGTGCAGGTGCCCGGCTTTGCTTCCAGGACTAGGGAGGCAGAGCTTGAAGCCATCCTGGACTCCATAGTGAGTTCCAGGCCAGTAAGGGCAGCAAAGGAGGCCCTGTCTCAAATAGGAAGTGCATTTAGAATTATGTGTGAGGTCAGAAATTTGAGTATTGAAATTTTCAGTTAGATATAAAAAAAAAAAATAGAACTTTCCAAGAATAAGCAATCCTTCCATATCTATTATGTGGCAGTGAAAGTACCAATATTTTAAATATCATCTTCCCTGGGCATAGTTTTAAACTTCCACTCACTTATTTCTATAATCAATTTCAGTCCCACCCTTCTTTAGAATTCTTTAGACACATAAAGTCATTTTCTCATTTCATGTGAGCACTATCTCAGGTTTAATTTGATTAGCATTCCCTTTTCTATGTTTTTATTTGTATAGTAGTCTAACACACACACACACACACACACACACACACACACACACACACACAAATCCAAAACACTGAAAGAATTATGTATTCTGGGGAAAATGTTCAGTTACCACCAGAGCCTTGCTCATGAGAAGAATCCTTATCCCTGTCACTCGTTTTGTTGTTTCGTCTTTAATAACTTTTAGTGGTTACTTTCTTAGTTCTTTGTGATATTTCAAATTTATCAATCAGTGATAATATCTTTTATTGTGCAATATGAAAAGTTAGCTTATTGCACATTACTCTCATTATATTCAGGTTTAAATCATATGCTTATACATGTGTATTGTTTCACTAACCCTGAGCACTATCTGATAGCTGCCCTTTATAAAGTCAGCACATCCTTCCCTATCTCGTCTTTCACAGGAACAGCTGTCTATTGGCTTCTTTAAATTTGCTATGCTGTAATAAAGCACAGTGATTTGTCTCACTAGGAAAGTAGTAAGCAATATTTACACTACCACTACAGTGCAAGAAGCATTGTTGGGGCCTTTCACCGTGGTTATGCAAACATGTCGTCTTCGGCACTTGCTCTCACAGCTCATTCACTCCTCAAAGAAAATTCTTCAGTTGATGAAATATAACACACACTGTTACTCTTCAAAAATTGCTTAAATTATGGACCATATTTTATTCCCCTTGTAGTTGGATAATAGTTTTCTTAGGTAGATTTTTTTTCTTGGATTTTGTAATTACTTTTCTTTTTCACTGTTCTTTCTTTTCAATGCCTGCCAGCCTTCCTGTCTTCCTTCATTTCTTTTTCCTTCCCTCCCTCCCTCTTCCTTCCTCTCATTTTTTCTTGTGTATGTGTAGGTGCTTTTGCACATGGCACATGTGGAAAGTTCAGAGGACAACCTCTAGTGCCGCTTCTCAGGTAATTTCACCCTTTGTTTGAAACAGGGTCTCTCCTTGGGCATAGAATTTTATCTTGGAAAGCCAGGTGGTGGTGGCGTATGTCCTTAATCCCAGCGCTTGAGAGGCAGAGGCAGGCAGATTGCTGTGAGTTCGAGGCTAGCCTGGTTGACAAAGTGAGTCCAGGACAGCCAAGGCTACAGAGAGGAACCCTGTTTCGGGGGGAAAAAAGGAGAAGAAGATTTTTACCTTGTAAGATTACAAACTTCCAGGCCTGACTTATCTCCACTTATCATCTCACAATCTCCAGGATTACAGATATACTAACCTGCCTGGGTTCGTTTCATGATTCTAGGAATCAAAACACCATTCTATATGTTTGTAAAGCAAGCACTTTATTCACCAAGTCATGTTCCCAGTTCTTTTATGTGTTTCTAACTGTCACATAGTCTCTTTTTCCCTTGTATAAAGAGCCTCTTGTCATTCACGCTGGAATGAGTCTACTGCTTTCCGCATTATACAAGGACTGGTTTCTTGAAATAGTATTCCAAACACAGAAGTTTAAGATTACATAACTATATCATCCGAAGTTCCGACAGGACAAAAGTCTAACATAGGTCCTGCTCGACTAAAACCAAAGTGTTGGGAATGCTACATTCCTTTCTGAAGATCCCAAGAGAAATCCATCTCTATGCCTTCTCCAGCTTCAAGAGGCCATTTTGAGGATAGTGGCCCTTCCTCCGCCTTTCCGTTTAAGGATGGCCAATGAAGTATTCTCAGCACAACACACTGGCACCTTCTCACTAGGCCCCATCACATGCCTCTGCTTCCATCTTCTACTTCTGAGGAAGCTCATGAATAGATGGGGCTCATGTGGATAATTCTTAATCATATCTCTACAAAGTGTCTTCGGCTATCTTAGGTAGTGTATACACAGGCCCCCGAAATTAAAAACTAGATAGAGTTGACTGCTCACCTTTTTCCATCTAGACTAACATATTTTCCCTCTCTTAGTTTTTAAAGGTTAACTCCGTCTATACATTTAAAAGTTGCATATGCTAACATTAACTTGTTAATCCATACACTTTATTAGCCTTCTCACAAGCCAAAGCAATCATAAAATTTGAGATAGAAGTAAAATTACATAATTGTCAGTAAAGGAGAGGCTCATCTCATGCATTAATAGCATATAGGATATACTACATAGGCTTGCGAGGTTGGGCTGGGCAAACCTCACTCACAGACTGATCATTCTATCTGATGCTCACCTTCATTTCAGCTCTTTCATACTCACATGATGACTTATGAGCTTTTGGTAATGAATTTGATGGACTTTTCCCTCATCAAAGCTGTCATTGACATGTAAAATTAGTAACTCCCACCCCCCCCCACTCCTGACCAATGTCTCCTGCATTTGCCATCATGAAAATGAAATCAACGCTAACCTCTTAATTAACTAAACCTCATGCTGCCAAGCCTGGGGTACTTTTTGAAATTCTTATATATGGGAAGACGAGGAATGAGTCATCCTGTGCTACTAAATAATACTTTGGTTACATAAACAAATACCAACAGCAATAAACAAACATATAGCTCTGTGCCATTCCTTTGGTCTCCATTTTCAGCTTCTCTAAGTAAATGTTATGCACATACATATAAGGTATATAAGTATTCATTTTATTATGTCATTTGATATGTTATTTATTTCATATATGTGTGTATATGTATATTTATGTGTCACTTAACAGTTAGGCAGTCCAGCAATAAAAGGACATAGAAATGATGTTACATAACAGTTTAGGCTTCACCTTCACAGCAGCATCTATGTGAGCATTCCACAACAGTGTACCTTCATGCCTTTTGTAAACGTTAATTACTTCAATTACAATAAACTATCAGAAAATCAGAAATGGCAACCATAAGATTGAATAGTGTTATAATTCAGCCAGTCAGACACCAGAGGTAGAGTGTTCCCATGTGTATTCCTTAAACACAACTCATATATACACCTGTGTCTATGTCGCTACAACCATCCTCAGATAAAAATGATTAAAAGACGTTATCCTATGGCCAAAAGTACCCATTACATGTTCCCAAGGCTTTGCCATGGACGGTCCCCATGTCATTCTGCTGATGGAGTGTATTTTGAATAGGTAATTGGGGAGAAAAACCAGTCAAGTATATTTGCAAATATTCTCTTTTCTTGGCTTTATCTTGCCCTTTGGTCAAGCTATTTCTAATGCATCATCAACTTTGTGATTACATTGCTTGGGAGAAAAGAAGCAGAGCTTGGAGAGCAGTTGGCTAAAGTGGTGGCAAGACATGAATATATGATGTGACAAAATGCTTTAGAACCAGAGAAAGTAAAAGAAGGCTCTAAAGGTTCACTGTAAAGAAATCAAAGACATAAAAAATGATACAGCATAAAACTATCCTCGATCGACAGACTTTCAAGAAAGTTTCAAATTGAGTAAAAATAAATTTTACAGATGCCTCTAAAAACCTCCACTGGAAGCAAATATTCTTGCAGGGTTCAGGGTCTCTCTGTCTGTCTGTCTGTCTCTGTCTCTGTCTCTGTCTCTGTCTCTGTCTCTGTGTCTGTCTCTGTGTCTGTCTCTGTGTCTGTCTGTCTGTCTGTCTGTCTGTCTGTCTCTCTCTCTCTCTCTCTCTGTGTGTGTGTGTGTGTGTGTGTGTGTGTGTGTGTGCGTGTGTGCATGCACGCACGTGCTCACATGCTGCTTCTCTTGTATGTAAGCACAATGGAAATTTTATAGCTGATGCCTAGACTGTCTCTTAACTCATTCTAATTATATTCATAATTAAATTGTAAAAATTATAGTTGACTAGAGCCAAATGGCTTGTACAGGTGTCTCTTTGTAGGAATGGTTTAGTACTAGATAATAAACAACTGGACTTCAATCTACTTAATTTGGCTTAATGAAAGTCCTTTATAAGTAAAACTAGAAGGTGATTCAGAATTCAATTCAGGCCTTGACTGTGAAATTAATTGAGTAATAAGACATCAACTCCATTAGAAAGTGTAGTGCTAGTCTTTTGCTTTTCCTTAAAACCTTTATTTATTTGTACTCTTCCATGTCCTTGAGGTCACTATTTCAAAGCAATAATTGTTTCAAGCTGAGCAATCAGCCAAGCAGCCTTCGTGAGTCAGTTTCCTAGGCCCCCCTGCCTTTCCTGCATAGACATGCTACCCAAATGCATGACACGGCACAGCGTTCCTTCTTAGTACCCAGTGGAAAACAGTTAACTTGACCAATTCCTCTAATGATGGCTTTGGGTGGCTGGTTTTCACTGCCTCAAAAGACCATGATGAAATTGTTGTGGCCTTTTGTTCCATCCTGCTTCGTTTCATACGCTTCAGTTCACCCTGGGTTACGGCCACCACCACCACAGACCCTTCCACAGCACCTTCCGTCCACCACCACCACCTCTGAGTGTGGCTTCATTCCCAGGAGAACATCCGCTCCTACTTGTCCAGGAACTTTTTGTCAACCTACCCATTATAAAAACAGACAAATTACTGTAAGGGTCCTCATTTCATTTTGAGAGAAAGCTAAAATCTGCCTCAGAGATTCAAAGCCCTTTAGGAGCTGGTGACGCATAGACCTCTCGCTTCGCTTTTCTGCCTCACCCATCAAACCCTTTGAGCGAATACTTCAAATACTCAAGGCACGTTGAGCTTGGCTCATCATATGCTGAACCTCACTTTCCCATATTGCTGCTCAACTTCTAATGCTTCAACCGCATCACACGTTGTACTACTATTCAATTTCTGACTCTAAACCTTGATCAAAATCTTAATTCTCCAGGCCTCTAATTTTTCATTATAAAAATTGATGAAAAAAATGGTGTTTCTCTACAGCAATTTTCAAATAATTTTGGTGAAATGCTAATTACATTACCTTACATTTTACAGTTTCTGGCACACGGTGTTCAGTAAGTATTAGCCAATATTATTATGTCAACCTATAATCAGACTACCATTCAGATAGTCTGATCTCAGAAGAACTCCCTGTCTACACTTGCTCATCTCTCTTCTGTTCCAACTATAGCAAGTGATGCATGTGACTGTCTCCACCCTGCTTTAATATTTTGTTTCTAAAATTCACACAGTATAAGACATGTCTAAGATAATATTACATTTTCTTCTTCACAATGCAGTGAATTCCAGTTTCTTTATCCCATCACATTTTTTCTGAAGAATACCCTACAGGTAATCAAAACTGTGTCCTTTAACCCAAGAGCTCACATCCCTTTCATAACCTGAAGGCTACCCCAGTTTCTCCTAATTGATTCCGTCTTGTTTCTGTTATACATTAGCAAGCCCAGCCCATGGTATACACTATGGCACCAAGTAACAACTCTCAAGTAATTCATCTCCAAGATAGGAAACTATGTGCTTTCCTGGTGTGTGTCTGTGTGTGTTGTTGTTGTTATATGCACCTGTTGGTATGGCTGTGTACACTTTTTTGTGGTTGTGTGTATAAATAGAGACCCGAAATGACTGTCGATTGTCTTTATCTATTGCCCTCCACTTTGTTTCCTGAGACAGAGCCTCTCACTGAACCTAGAGTTCCCTTTCCTGCTGAGATTGGAGGTTATAGGTATGTGTTACCATGACAGGCTGGTATTGTGCTTTTGTTGGTGTTGTTTTGGTTTTGTGGCTGTCATAAACTCTCTGGTAAGTAGAAAGCTGGCAGGTTTGGTGTATGGTAGAGAAAGCAATGAAATAGTCTTTTAATATCTTGGGGCACATTGGACTCTGAAGTTTAAAATGTTTAAAGGTTTGCCAACTAAACCACATTCAATAATCCTTCCTTACACACGCAGGGACAGACACTCATAGGTGCATGCATACACTCATTCATCAAATCAGAAATGCTTCCCTCGTCACACATTATCTACTCTGTCTCCCCAAAAGAAGACTGGTGAAAAGATAATTTTCACCAGAAGAACATCCATATTACCTTACCATGTACTATTTTCAAGATTTTCATGGAGTGACACCTGTGCCTCCGCCCTCTTGCTTGCTGATGCTAAGTTATAAACTGCAACCGCTAATCCTGATTGTACAGCAGATAGGATTGAAAGATAACTGTGAGATGATTTAGTATACCTCTGAGCGTATCTGTTACATTGTTTCCAGGGATGCTTAAATAATGCAGCATCAGACTTAATTAGTTGTTTAATAGACAGATAGAGTCCAAATCCTAATAAAATTTGAGAGCCAGTGGTACAGCTAGAGTATGTCGCTGAGGGCATTTAAGTGGCATGCATCGTCTCTGACCCTCCCTGTGCTTACTGGCTGCCGTGAAGTGAGCAGCTGTACGCAACTATACACTTCATCATGACGCTGTGCTGCATGGCAGGTCCAGAAATAACGGAGCCAATGACATGGACTGAAATGAGTTCAGAATAAAGCTTTCCTCTTTGAGCTGATGCTCACGGCAACAAAACGCCAACTAACGCCCATATTTTTTTTTTCCTCAAGTGTGTGTCCTTACTTCAATCCTCTACCTTTCAATCAAGAGAAAGATGATCTTTGAGTATCTTCTAGACAGACATCGAGTTCAGTGAAGGGTGGCATTTCTTCACTGGGCTCATTCCTCATTGTCCTGCAGAGCCAAACTCTAGACGCGTTAGCTGCTGAAGTACCACCAGGTTCCTGGGGGGAGTTTTGCTTATGTTGGTCCAGCTGATCATAGCCGTACAGTTAGAGTAGACCATTTCCCCCTAGGATTGATGCAGACATTTCTACACACACTTTGGGAAACAGAGGCATGGAAAACAGACAGTCTCGGTGCTTGTTTAAGAGGAGGGGGGGGGTGTGGAATACTTTTCAGAAAGATGAAATTGCATATATATTTTAAAGTATTCATGAACTTTAAAAAGTATATAGGATATATCTATGTGGATTTTTCCTTTCCCTGTTGTAATTTTCTGTTTACATGTGCAGTTCTCCCTCCTTTTTCTACCATCTTGCTGTCAGCAACACCTTTATTTTCCCAAAATGCAATTCTCAAAGGTCAAATGCCCAAGGCCTAAGCTCATGATTGCTCTCTAACCAGACAATCAGCTCTTGGCCCTTTGCTATTTTCCTTCTCACCTTGAGAGTCCAGCACGCGAGAGGTTCGCCCTTTCAGTTCTCAGTTCTACTCCCCTGCCAAGTAACGGATGGGCAGACATAATTAGTGCCATCTGTCCTGCTCGTTGCAGGTGGAGCCTATCTAACCAACAGATGAAAGCATGATCTCTTGAGTTCCTTCTGCCGACTCCTGACTCCTCAACACAATAGTAACATTATTCTTTGGCATTTTGTGTATCTTATTATCTGAATTTCTAAGCGGCACCTATGACAAATCCATTCTCTAAGAGAAATAAATATTCACTGGCATTTTCTATCCCTCTGTGTTGTGTTGTGTTGCGAAAATGTTTTCAGAAAAGTCAGAGAAATATGAGGAAATCCGAAATCAGACCTGGAAAGCCAGCCCTCAGAGATGGTTGCTGATGATGCTTGTGTCTGTTGCTCAGGACATCCGAGATCTGGTTTCCTCAATAAACAGAGAGTGGTATGAGCTAACCAAAGTGCATGAACAAAGAGAAAGAGAGCAGCTAGACCCTACCAAGAAAGGCCTCATTGCTCAATATCAGTCACCCAGCAATGCCTTTCTCCAAAAGACCCTTAACTTTGCAGCTCAAGTAGAACTGTTTTATCTTCTCAGTTTCCCTCTGCTCTTTTAGTAACTTCCCATAAATCAGTGTTTCCACATTTTTCATCACCAAAATCACACTCCTCCAAGTCTGTCCTTCCGAAGTTTGGAATTTGTCTTAGCCAGAGCTTCCATAAAGGAACTGCAGCTTAGAAAACAAAAGCTTATTTTTCACAGACCTGAAGTTTGGAAATCCAAAATCAGGACCCTATCGCTGCTGAGCTCCGGTACAGACCATGTTCTTACATAACCTGAGCCATCTGGACCTGGCTTCTTTCTGAAAGACCTCACCTTCGTGTACTTTCCCACTGGGGGCATGAGTTTCAGCATGCAAGTTTAGGACAACACACGCCTTAAAGCTGTAACAGAAATCCTTCTTGGACAGAATGTTTTAGGTGTGCAAATTTGTCAGCACACGATGGTTTCCCCCTTTATTCTGACAATATCCTCCTCCTACTGCACCACAAGATTTAATTAGTTCTTTATTTATATTCTTAATTCTGTTATTGTGGTCTGAAATTGAATTTTACAGTCCCAGGCATCACTTTTACCCATGTTTTCTCATATTGTTTACATGTAGAAATGTTCGGCGAACCCTGTAATGATTTTATTCTAAGCTTGACTTGCTAAAACAACGACACCAAGAAGAGAGTTTGTCTTAAGTTCTGAGTATTTATAAGACCTAATCTCACCTGAATTTCTAACAACTAGAACTAGAGCCAAAGCCATATCCTAAATTATAAAGCCTTTAGACAACATCTCTTAATCTTTCTGCTCTTATGAACAACTTCAAGAATATGTAATACAAATTATAAAACCATTTGGAATAATGGAGCTGTTAGAGATAACAATTCACATTTTCATAAGAATTTCAGATACACTTCCTGTCAGTATGATTGCAGAAACTAGGCATCTCAGCATAACAAAATAAAGGACAGTAAATTTCTGGACTAATTTTAGAAAAAAAATATAGGCATAGTTTATTTGTATTTTCACTTTAGATATTGTGGCATGTGTGTGCGTTGTTGTTGTTGTTGTTATATGCACCTGTAGGTATGGCTGTGTACACTTTTTTGTGGTTGTGTGTGCATATGGAGACCAGAAATCACTGTCAATTGTCTTTGTCTATTATTCTCCACTTGGTTTTTTGAGACAGAGTCTCTCACTGGGCCTAGAGTTTCCTTTCCTGCTAAGATCTGAGGTTACAGGTGCATGTCACCACAATTGGCTGGTGTTGTGCTTTTGTTGTTGTTATTTTGGTTTTGTTTTGTTGATTTTTGAGACAGGGTTTCTCTGCAGAGCCTTGGCTGTCGTAGACTTGTTTTGTAGACTAGACTGGCCTTGAACTCACAGAAATCCGCCTGCCTGTCTTCCTGAGTGCTGGGATTATACGCATGTGCCACCATGCCTAGTTAGTATTCTGCTTTTTTAACTGAAGATTTGTGTCAACATTTTCTCATCTATGTCTGTTGACTCAACTTTACAATACCCTGTGCTCAATTTGAGTCTCTGTGCTATAACATTTTAAGTTGTATTTATCTATTATGTGTCTTGTGATCTCTTATGATATAATTGTAATTCTATGCAGACACCATGAATTATATCCACATAGGATGATGAATTTCATTAGAATTATTTGTGTTATGACTGCTGCAGTGAACAGCCATTCCCAATCTTGCTCTCTCTCCTAGGAGCTCCCTATTTCCTGAGCTACAAACACATTGAAATTAGAGTAGTTAGTAAACATTCAATGGCCTCTATGAACTCAAGTGAAAGGAGGAGTGTAGATTCTCTCACTTTAAACAAAACCCTAAAAATAATTAATCTTAGTGAGGAAGGCATATTGAAAGCCTTGATGGGTGAGAAACAAGGCTTCTTGTGCCAAACAGTAATCCAAGTCATGAATGTAACTAAAAACTAGAATGCTAAGAAAGCAATAATCAACATTATTGCTAATGTAGAGTATGTTTTTGCCGTTAAGATAAAAGATCTATAAGTTACAACAATTTCTTAAATAAAGCTTACTTTTACTTTAAGGAAGGTGGGAAGGGTACAAAGAAAAGCTTGAAGCTGCAAGTTGCTAGTTCATGAGGTTTAAGAAAAAGATAAAAAAAAAGATATCACCTCATGACAAAGTTCAAGGTGAAAAGGAAATGCTGTTAATAAAACCCCAACAGATTTCCAAGAAGACCCAGTTAAGCCAGTGAATGGAGTTGCCTATACTAATCAGAAGACTTTCAATATAGGTGAAACAGCTTTATCAGAGAAGCAATTGCTAGCGAGCACTTTCATAGCTGAAGAAGAGAAGTCGGCAATGGACAGACTGACTCTCTTACCAAAGACTCATGCTGCTAGTAACTTCAAGTTCAAGTCAGTGCTCACTTATCATCCTCAAAACCCTAGGCTGCTGAAGAACTATAGTGTTCGCTTTGCTTGTACTCTATGGAGACGAAAATGAAAGCCAAGATAAGAGCATGTCTGTTTACATTACAATCTACAGAGTTTTCTAACTTCATTGTTGAGATTTATTACTAAGGAAAGGGGTAATTTTCGAAGTCTCATTGCTCAATAACTATGCCATACCCACCTAAGGGCTCTAGTAGAGAAGAAAATGAGAGCAAAGTTGATATCTTACTTGCTAACACACCACCCATCCTGTAGCCGCTGGGTGATGCAGTAATCTTGATTTTTCAGGTCTCATTATTTTAAACGCACATTTGATAAAGGTGTAGTGGTCACAGATGGTTGTTATTCTGATGGAATCGGGCAAGGCACGTTGAAAGCCATCTAGAAAGGATCTACCATGCAAAATGTAGTGAAGAACATTTGCATTTCTTAGGAGACGGTAAAAAGCTAACAAGACGTACAGATTGGGAAAAGTCAGTTTCTACTTTAATGATGACCTTGACGGGATGATGACATTGCTTGAAATATCTTTATAAGGAATAATACAAGAGACATAGAATGAGAAGTGAAACGTCAAGATGTGGCTGCATTACTGTGACTTCATGATTAAGCATCAGTGAACTAGGCAATGCTTCTCCTGTGTGACCAATATTCTACCTTGACATTATTAAAATGACAATGCAGAATTTAGAATATTATACAGATGTGTTTGATAAGACATTAACAGGGTTTGAGAAGCTGATTCTAAATTTTCTGCCATGGCAAAGTAGTATTAAACAGAACCACACAAGGCAAACAAATCTTTCCTGAAAATAGGTAGAATTGATAAGAAAGACTCCGTTACTGTTTCAGAACTTGTCATAGCCACTGCATTCCACAGCCGTCATCAACATCAAAGCCAACCCACAACCAAAAAGACTCTGGCTGACAGCTCAAATGTTCTTTAGAATTTTTAACAACTGAGCTTTTGTTGTTGTTGTTGTTGTTGACATGAAAATTCAAATATTTTTAAATGCTTGTCTCTGTGACATACTTGATAGCCAGAATCTTTTAACAATGACTTCAAAATATAATCCCTTGATATATCTCCTTCGTAATAATACAAATGTGTACAAATACACATAGACACTGTCTTAATGTTTCTTTGCTGTGATTAAACACTATGACCAAAAGCTATGTGGGGAGGAAAAGGTTTACAATATGTCTTAGAGTTACACATCACAGCCCATTACTAAGGAAATTCAGAGCAGGAACTCACACAGAGGGGGAATCTGGAGGTAGAAACAAACAGAGATCATGGAGGAACTGTTCTGACTGGCTTACTCCTTGTGGCTTTCTCAGTCTGCTTTCTCATATACCCTAGCATCACCTGCTCAGGGATGGCACCACCCATGATGAACTAGGCTCTCCTGCATCAATCATCAATCAATAAAATGCACTACAGCCTTGCCTACAGGCTGACCTTATGGTAGCATTTTCTCAATTGACAGTCCCTCTTTCCAAAGGACTCTAGCTTATGTCAAATTGATCAGAATCTGTAAGTGCTGCACTTCCTTGGTGTAAACAAAGATTCATGTGAATTTAAGGAGGAGAACATGTTCCTTATTATCTGTAAACGTGCAGTGAGACATGAGAACCAGATATTCTGTGGGCTCACTAGCTATTAAACTGTCCCTAGTAAAGATGCCAATGCTTAAGCCAGTATTACAGGTGTAAAGCAGATAGAGCAATATTTATAAATACAAGCATTGTAAGTTTTCGTTCTATAATCATGTTCAGCATGTTAAAAGAGTTGCAGTTCTGGCTGTGTTTCTGACAACTGAGGCCACAGGGGCATATAAGACACCAAAGACCCTTATGATGACCATCTCAAAGTATTCTTTCTATGCTCTCGGACTCAGCTCAATGAGAGGATTCTGGTGTCCAGTGTGCCAAGCAGATTTTTCCATGGGTCTACCACGTAGAAAATCTTTACCAAATGGAAGATCTCTTCTCCACTGAGGCCCAATGGGAGGCTATTGCTGGTCAGATGCTTGGTGACACCATTAAAGCAATCATAAAGAGGACCCTTGAGACACCATCGGCATCTTCCATCATCACACTGTAGTACCAGACAATTCGCTTAGAGAGGAAT
Organism: Acomys russatus; assembly: GCF_903995435.1. NCBI lineage: Eukaryota > Metazoa > Chordata > Mammalia > Rodentia > Muridae > Acomys > Acomys russatus. The sequence continues at coordinate 40,469,870 of NC_067160.1, read as the reverse complement.
ACAATGCTCCCGTGGCCCAAACTGTCATTCTCTTTAATATATTATCTAGGCAAGATAGATAAAAATGGGAAGCCATTACAATGATAACCACAATTTGCATTGTGAAACTCACTGGCTTTCTTGCTAAAAGCACCAACATCCATAGATGTTGGCAATATCCAAAGAGCAGAATAAAACTGTGTCCATTTTAAAAAAATAAATTTCAGTGTGCTCCAGATAAAGAGTGTGCTTTTAGAACGCTGAGGAGAAGAAGCCACACAAACAAGAATGACTTTCTTGATCATACACATAATCTGAGAACCTTGTTCTTTGTTTCTGTCTTTGCTATTCAAATGAAATTCAACAATTATTTTTATTGCTTTCAGTCTCCAAGGCAACATTACAGGTTTTCATTCCTGTGCCTAGGTTGCTGGGAAAACTTTTAAAAATAAAATAAAGCACCAGTGAGATTCAAACACCCCTAACAGATGGAGAAGGTTGAAGGGCACACAAATGTATTTGTAAGGAACATTTAATTTATCTTTTAGGAATGTTGGCTAAGAGCACCTATTTTATGCAAAATGCATCAGGAGAAAACAACTACTGTGGTAGCAGTAAGCCCCTCTTTGATTTGTAAATGCTTAAAGTATAGATCAAAATAAAGGAATCAAGCCCTCATTACAACCCCCAAAAGCAGATAGGAAACAACAAAGTGACATTTCCTACAAATTTCATTATATGTGGTTAGGGAGAGAGAACTACAGCGTAGCATCACTTTATCCCTCATATCATGTGCTAAAAAGGATGTTTTCAGCCTGCAAAATAGATCCATCATTTCAACCCTCCCTACCAAGAATTATTTTAAATGTACACCTAAAATAATAACAATGTGCCTACTCACGTTGGATGGGAGTGGATATCTCACTTAGGGCTACTACTCCTGTGAAGTACTAAGACCGAAGCAACGTTGAAGGGAAGGGTTTATCTGGCTGACACTTCCATGTCACTGCTCATCACAGAAGGGAGTCAGGACAGGAAATCAAACAGGGCAGAAACCTGGAGACAGGAGCTTGAGGCAGAGACCATGGATGGGGTGCTGCTACTGGCTTGCTCTGTCTGGTTTCTTACAGAACTCGGCACTGTGGGTTCCTTTTTCCGAGAGGCTGGGCTGAGAATCTGCTCACAGAGTTTTCTTCAGACTTTTAGAGGCTAGCTGAAGAAGACTCCGTCCTGAGACTGGTCACGAAGAAGGCCTTCTGGGCAGGGAGGGTGCGCAGAACAGCCACGCTCAGCCCGGGTTGAGACAATAAAAATCTGCGTCCCTTCCAGAAGGGGAAGGGAGCCTCTGGCTTGTAAAGGGCCTGACCACACTTCATTAAAATTAAAGCAGTCAAGAGTCAAAGAACTAGATTTTAATTCACTAAGATTAATGATTAAAAAAAAAAAAAAAAAAAAAAAAAGACAAGGGGAGCTACGGGGAGAAGTAGAGAGTATACTCCCAAACCATTCAGCCTCAGGTTTTTAAAACTAAGTGGACTTGAATAGCAGGAGACAATCCCAGGACACTTGTGGGGAGAGGGCTGCTTGTCTCCAGGGCACCTTTGATATGTTTTTCTTCAAATAGCCGGCTTTTGACACCTTTTGTGTGGGTTAGGGTCTGCAAGGAACTATCTTTTTTAACACATTTGTGTCTGGTGGGCTGTTATCAGCAGGGAGGTCGCTCACCTACATCGGAGTTTACAGGGAGGGAGTGTCTCCTCTGCCTGCACACAGGGCCCACAAGCACTACCAGGCCAGGGGTGGCACCACCCGCAAAGGGATGGCCCCTCCCACATCAATCACTAAGTAATAAAATGCTCTACAGGTTTCCTACAACCTGATCTTATAGGGGCACGTTTCTCAATTAAGTCTCCCTCCTCTCTGATGATGCCAGCCTGTGTCAAGTTGGCATAAAACCCAGCCAGCACAATACACTTTTTACATCCCAAATACTTCTGATACTATGAGTACAGAACAAAAACTAAGGAAGGGTCCACAGGATGCAGGGGTGTTCTTCATTGCGAACTTTAAAAATAGTGAAATTTGTTTTCTAGGCTTATAGCTTTCTTCTCTGACAATGATTTACGAATTTTCTCTACTGCATTTTTGTTTTTCTGTTTGTTAGTTTGCTTTTGTTTTGCTTTTTTTGTTTGTTTGTTTGTTTGATTGATTGTTGACGTGAGAAGGCATCCTGCTTTGTAGGCCCAGGCTGGCCTACAAATTTAACTCCTGCCTCTGCCTTTCCAGTTCTGGTTGGAATTACACATGCGCACTGCAACACTTGGTTCCCTGTTGAGATTTTATGTGTGAAAGCAAGTATAACATGTGTCATGTCGACTTACAGACCATGTAGTGCAGTTTTTCATTTAATTCTCTTTGGGTTCTGTGAATTGAACCAGGTTTCACACATACCTTGCAAATATGTTACCAGTGACTTAGTCCTCAAGCCTTATTTTCCTTCTCTTAATCTGACTTAAGATTCTCTGGGGCAAGAGCCATATCTCACTCCTGTTCCAACATCCAACATCCAACACATGTAAGTGATATGAAAGTCATCACATCTTGTGGTAGTTGACTCATGTAATCCCTCCGGAACAAGCCCTGGTGATTAGTTGCAATGATCTTGAGCTGACCAAGTGGAGAGTCAGAAGAAATGGTAACAGGAAAATGAGGGAGGCGGAAACTTGGCTTTGTTCAGTCCCTTTTATTAACAATACATTTAAAAACTAACTACTTAGGTCTCTCCAAATGTTCATCGGTGTTTATGAGCTCTTTTACATATTATCAGTGGGCCTTACAGATACTACCCCTTACATTTTCTAAATCCAGCGTACTGGATTTAAGCAACCAATATATTTCTTTTTATTTTAACTGGCTAGTGAACTTTTGCAGCCTTCAAAGGGTTACCTGAATTCCTGTTAATCCAACTTGCCAGGCTTAAATGCAGAGCCATAGAGCAGAGGACAGTGAAACTGTACCATAAAAATAAATTACTGTCATGAATATTAAGCAAGAAGAATATAATAAACATGACTGTTTACAGGATTCTGATTTATTGGTACTGATATACTTATAAATTATGACACTAAGTGTTTATTCTAGAATTGTTTCAGAATATAGACCAAACAAAGCTGGATGGACATTTCCGGTAGACCAGACCATCTGCCGTCAAATCCCTACTGCCTTGCTCTTGTTGACGTTCCTTGTGCTAGTGGCCCTGGGTCCCTTGAGTTTCCTCTGCAGACTGAAGCAGGTAGCCTTGCACAGTGTGATGCTACAAGCACATCATGGAGTTTCTGCTCTCCCCAAGGAACAGCTCCCACCTGTAAAGTAGCCCAGAGGCCTCTCCTGCTTGCTTTGTTCAAAAGTACTCGCCTTTTGTACCTTTGAGCCTTTTGTCACTGGAGTTGGGATTTCCCAATATAGACATTTGCTTAGCAGTGTGCGTTCTGATCATGAATGCTGAGAGATGGGGGACCAAGAAAAGAGAAAAACAGTAAGCAACACGACAAAAACAAAACTGTGCACACACTGAGCTACCTCATTTACCATAAGAGAGCTACAGGAGAGCCCTGTCCTAATGTTTCTGATATTCACAAGTAAGAGTTAGTAAAATGTGTCATCCATCTTAAATGACATTATTTGAGACCAGTGATTTGTTCAACAGATGGCTAGAATAAGGTATCATACTAAAAATAATTTTTAAAAAGTATTTTCCTACCTCAGGTTTCTTAAGCTTTTATGTTACATCTAATCAAAAGTTACTTCAGGAGACAAATTATTAGTTTGATGTTTTCCTTTTTCTAATGTTTCTGAAAATATTCAAGGAAGCTTGCCAATAAATGTAATATCCCTAACAAAGGACATGATTTTCAAATAGTAAAGTGTGCTACATAATGTCTGTGAAGGACTATTTGAGATATATATATATATATATATATATATATATATATATATATATATATATGATTGCAGATGAAATATCAGATACCATGGTGAAGCAAATCCTGTCAGCTTCTTGGCATCATCATTCTTACAAATTCTTGGAGAACTTGTGTGTGTGTGTGTGTGTGTGTGTGTGTGTGTGTAGAAAAAGCCTTAAAATGTGAATACCATTGTAATAGCAAGTACATATCTAGTATTTTTAGAGGCACATAAGAATGTGTACAAACAGGTTCCTTAAAATAGTATTCATAAAAGTGAAAAGATAGAATGTATACATATGGACTTAGAGAAGATGACTCTGTGTAGCTGGATGCTTGTCTGGCATGCAGGGGCCCTGGATTTGATCCCTAACATGGCAACAACAACAACAATAAACATAAACCCACAGAGGACTATACCGTAACTAGTTCATATGGTGCGATTTTTAAATCATTGTACCAAAATGTTACATCCCAAGGCAATAGGCCAATAGATATCAAGAGAAAGCATAAGCTTAATGAAGCACTGCAGTACTGTCTTAGCCTGTGTCGCACCTACTGTCGTAAACAACTGAGACCAAGTAATGCATGAAGAGTAGGAACCGTAAGTTTTGAAGAGTGAGATTTTAAAGTCAAAAGTCTTTCATCAATAAGGACATCCTGCTGCAGGCCCTAAGGTCTGATGTGGAAGGACGTCATAGTGTACACAGCGGAGGGAGAACATTAGACAGCAGAAAAGAGAAGAGAGGAGGCTGTGGTGGTGGAAATGGAACCCAGATCTAGGATAATGGCATTCACTCTTAAATGAAGGCAGAGCTATCAAGGCCTAATCACCTCTTTCAAAGTTCTACCTCTCAACACTTGCACTGTGGATTCAGTGTCTACTGCATGAGCTTTGGTAGACAAGTGCAAATCATAGCAAGTACAAATATGGTCTTAAGCGTGAATATGACTACTCATATGAATAGAAAAGTCTATGCAATTTAGCTGAGAGTGATTATATAAGCACTGGGTTGTTTTCTCCTGTTTTTGCTTTGATATGAGCTGTGAATTTCTGAAGTAATATTAATATCTTAAGGATTATTAAGAACCTATTTTAAAAGCATACAATGCAAGGAGTAATCTTATAATCAGTCACTCTACGAGTTTCCAAAGTGGTTCTGACTCAGATAACTTCTGCAGAAATAGATTCCTGGAACTAAAATGATAGATTTTGTTGTTGTTAACTGCACTTGAAATGTGGTCCAACAATTTATACTAAGAAAAACAAAACAAAACAAAACAAAAAACAAAAACAATGAATAACCCTAGGGTGACTTATATTATGCAGTTAGCTCAGGAAGTCAGCTGTTTTCTTCCCTTTTCTTGATGAAGCTACATAAGAGGAGTGAAACTCTTCCTTCTGATAAAGATGGTTGCCCTAGCATCTTGCTCTAGGCCAAGGTCTGTACACTTTCAGGGAAGTGCTGAAAAGTGAGCGGTACAATCCCTGACTGAGCAAATAATGGCTTAATGTGATCCAGCTGGACAGTGGGCAATAAAGACGACAAACCTTCCACAGAAGAGAGACCTGATAGAACAAGGCTTGCTTCATAACGGGGGGGGGGGGGGGTGGGGTGGGCAGTAAGGTATGTGGTGCTTGGGATATCAGCCAGAGAATAAGCGTGAGACCCCACCCTGAGACAAACACAGTTTAGGGGAGAGTGAAGTATCTGGGTTGGATGAAGCAATGTGTTTTAGAGATGAACAGTAGGGAGAGCAGATACAGTTAATCCAGCATTATACATTCCAAGTAGGCACACCCTGAAATTACCTAATTACATTCTCTGTCCTGTTGCCTAGCAGAGGCCTTTCCACGGAAAAGGCAAATATTTGACCAACAAATTAATCAATTACAGAGGTTTTTTTTTTTTTTTTTTTAACAGTATACATGGTTTAAATAGTATCCAATACATAATAAATATCCTATTATAGATTTTTGAGGAAAGTGGTTAAAAATGGAAAACTATGCTTTGAAGAAAATAATCTTAATGGTGATTGACAGAATAGTTTAATTAGGTAAAGGAAACACAAAGGCCCAGAAGGCACTCTCCTTGGCTATCATCCAAAGATGACTTAAGTAGAGTTACTTTGTACACTGTTGGGACAAAATAGCTGACAAAAGCAACTTGAAGAGAAAAACGGTTGTCCGGGCCCACGGTTTATGAGTCTAGACCATCATGATGGGAAAAAATTGGCTTTAGGAGCATGAAGAGGCTGGTCACGCTGCATCTGCAGTCAGGAACGGATACATGAATGTTGTCTTCCCCTTGCTTTTTCCATCTTATATGTGGATTAGAATCCCAGCTCAGGAAACAGTGCCACTTGTACTCAGACTGAGTATTTCAACATCAGATAGCCCAATCTGGCTAGGTGCTCACAGACAAGCCCCAGGTTTTGTTTCCAGGCTGGTTCTAAACTGCATCACCTTGACAATATCACTCACCACCACAAGGGGCTTTCCTGTCCTGTGCTCTAGCCAGGCATTTGTTTCATAGGATTCATCCACAGCTTCCCAAAGCAGTTTCCAAATGTTCTCAGAATATGTTATGGAACAAGGTACTTGGGTATGACGTAAAAAAATAAGTGTCATCTCAAGTATTGCAGGCTGAAAGCATCTGAATTCCCTGTGTTTTTATTGCACACATATATATCCTGGTACCTAGTGCCATACATTCCAAAGGACAGTCTGTGGAAAGAGACCTCAGAGATCCGTACTTGTTCAGATTGCATGCAAAAGTTTTAAGAATCATCTTATTTCTAAATGAGTACTACACTGTTCACAAACTTTAAAAGTCCTTCAATATTTTTAAAATTAATAATTACATGTATATTAAAAAGTATTAAATATTTATTCAAATTAAGTATAGATAAAAAAGAAGTAAGTATATAAAATGGTAGGAAATAAAGGTTATGATGGTTTAGTATAACTTGGAAAAATCAGGAAAGAGAAACGTAAGTGAGGTGTTTGAAACTGGATGATCAAGAAGAAGGGAATATTCTCAGCAGAAGTTGAGAAACTATGGTTTGAGATGTTTTGTAAACAGCAGAACATAGAACCAAACACAAGTCATCATCAGTCAGACAATTTCCCCACTGGCTTGTTGTCCCTATAAACAAAATCTAGACCATTCCAGAAGTAAATATGACACAGAATCTTTTCTCCATCTACTTAATGTCTATGGCTAATACCCCTAAGTAAGAGATATATTAACATGGAAGAAGCATAAAATATATCTAATCAAAGTTATATGTGGCATCACTTGAGCCTTCAGAAATGAAGACACAATAAGAGAGAGAGCTGTGGTGTGGTTGTGGTGGCGCTCAGATGCTAGCAGCCTGGAGGGGTCCTAGCGAGACCTGTTGGCTCAGATCCCTCTCTGTCTCCTGGCACAGGGAAAGACAGGCAGCACTCAAGGGGCTCAAAGAAAGAAGGGAGAAGATGAAAGGCAGCGCTAGGTTTTGTGGTTGGCTTTAGGAAATACAACATGAGGAAAGAAAATTCTGGGTTTCATGACTTTCTTTGATGGTGAATGTCAGAAGGAGAGAAAAAGGCAGGAGAAGGCCACAGACAATATCTTGCTTCTGAGGCCGCATGCTATACACTCAAGTGTCAAATTGGATGTATTTTGAGCCCAGCATAGCCTCTAACCTACCATTCTCAGCTCACCGTATTTTTGCTCTAAAAAGTCACTCCAACATGAGCTATGAGCATGTTGAGCAATCAGAAGTTGAATATTATCAGGACAATGTCTTTGGGAAAATTGACGATCCTTTATTATATATAGCTTCTTGGTAGAGCAGTGTGTTTGCCATGGGGTTGGAAAGGCTAAACATGAATTTGTTCATATAGAAATAGCTATGCATATTAGAGCTATGTGAGAGTCAGTCCCTAAGTGGCTGAATATGAAAACATTAATAAACTGCATCCTCATTGCAGCACACACTTTAATCTTGTGTTTCAATGGCAACTCCATCTACCAGGCACATATCAAAAGCCCAGTATGGCGAATACTATACTGAAGGACAGCTCTGCCCTGCAGTAACTGCAGTCCTTCATCCAGCAAGTTCATCTGCACAAGGCTGCTGTGATTTGATGAGTGTATATAATGGAACATTCCTATTTCATTGATGTGAAGTTATTAATTTTATTAGAATATTAAGGAGTAACCAAAACTGCCCAATGGGATAAAAAAAATAGATCCATATCTAATTTTGAAGTTTTCCAAGCTGAAAGACATCATTATAGAAACTGCAACCAACTCTTTTTGATCCGAGAAGGAGAAAAGATATGCAGATTGAAAAGAACTTTTAACTCTAAGTCTACACTATCATTAAGTATACTTAGATTTGTACTGTATAATTATTATGATTGTAGCAATTAATCAATCAACTGATTAACGTGTAGGGTCAGCAGGATCCAGTGATCTTATCTTAAGCTTGAATTAATTAATTACACTTTCTTCAACATTATTATTTTCTGTTTATGTACCCAGTTTGTACAAGTTGTCCCACTGATAAAATGTGCTTGAGTCTCTCTACTTATCACAGCAGGTAGAGCCTGCGCTGAGGTAGTTTGCTGATGTAATGTCAGAAGTATAGGAAAACTGAAATGTCTTCATACTTCCTGGAGTGACTGCTTTGGTCCTTTTCATCTTTATCTGTGTTATATAAGCCACACAAGTAAGTGAGACTCTTCTAAATGATTCCAGCATAAGACTAACGAATCTGTCTGGAAGAGTATGTCAGATTTAACTCTACTACTGCATTTTAAGAAACTGTTACTTTTAGTGCCACAAACACCCAATCTGTACCTGGTAGACACATGCTGTCTGAAAAGCATGCTCTCTCCTTTTCGTGTGGTACTTGGAATTAGGTTCAGGGCCTCAAATATGCAGATATGTCCTCTACCACTCAGCCAGGTCCCCACCATTTCTTTTTCAAATTCCGAATCTCTTAGGCTAAGTTTTTGGAAAAAAAAAATAAAGTTTAATGCTCTATTGTTCCCATTTATTAGTGAGGAAACTAAAGCAGAAACAATTTGTCCAGAGCCTCTGAGGGTACTGAGATCAGTCCTGGAACTCAGCAACTTGTACTGAGTATGTTTTGAATAACTTCTTAAGAAAGCATTACATGGAAAGGAGAGACAGTGAGACAAACAGTCCCTGGGGCTGTTCGCGGAGGATTCATAACCCAGCAAGGGAACGGACAAGGTATGGAGAGCTGTGAGAGAAGCCGGGTAAGAACATTCTAGGGCTCCTGGTGGTTGGGACAGGGCTCTTGATGAAGTTGTTCCACTTGAAAGAAGGAAGTTGGCAAAGGGAAAAAGGAAGACTGTGATGCGACCTGTTGCATGTGCTGAAGCTGGCTTTCTTCTTCGTTTTCTTTCTTTCTTTTTTTTTTTTTTTTTAACTTGAAGCCACTTATTAGCAGGGTCTGTCTCAGTTGGAGGCCTTGCCTTTCTGCTTACAGACTGTCTGACGCCTTCATAAAGTGGGCCACTGCATTGTTGATTACTACACACCAGGGTGGTCTGCGAGCCGCTGTTTTCTGCCATCCCACAGTGAGACAGCATCTTCTGAAGTTCTGGTCTCATATGTCCTTAGAGAATGGTTTGTGTTTCCTAAGCAGCTTAACTCTGGATGATTTACATGTGACATTTTAAACTCTGCTTGTGTAATGCCTGGTCTGGGATTTATATATGCTGGGAACAATTTTTCAGGCCTGTATATGACAGCTAGCTAGCTACGCATTGTACAGTCTATCCAGGGGACTGGAGGAAAAAAGGCATTCACTCGCTGGATCGCAGGGGGATCTGAATCGTACGTGTCTGCTGCAGAGCAGCACAGTGCACTAGACACGCCGGCCACACACTGAAGTCTTGCGTTCACATGGTTATTGGGCAATCCAATCCTCTTTGAGTAGAGAGGGAGAGAGGAGGCAATTGGCATGAGACAAGACGTCGTCAGCCTACTCCTTCTGAGCTCATTTTCTCCCACCTACTCTTTTGCTTTTCCGCCCCCCCCCCCCGAAAGCAAAACACTGTTCCTTGGGTGTCAGAATTTGTCAGGTGATTTCTTAACATTTCAAAACCAGATTCAATCTGCAAAAGAAAATACAATATTTTAATTCACTTTCAGGAATGTTAGGAGAAAAAAATCACAAGACGAAAATCAATACCAGTGTGGTAACAAGCCACACAGACCCAAATTTGAGTAACTAGCGTATGCTGCCCTACAGCACATATACTACACGTGGTAAGTGTGAACACGAGTGTGTAGACGTGTCACTGCTGTGGTGTAAAAGAGTAAATTAGCTTCCACCGGACTAGATGAGAATCTCAGTTCTTATTTTAAAGCACTTGGTTGAGCACGGCTAATTAGGATATCACCAAACAGTTTTTAAACAGAGAGACAAACAGCAGGGCTCTGCTGATGGCACACTTACCATCCACTTCCATTGCCGGGCTGACCGAAGGATTACAAAAGGAATGCACTAAAGCCCCGGTTGTTAGGTTCCTTCTGCAAAAACACATTTTTCTCCAATTACAACAAATTATTATAGTTATTTTATGTGGTGCTGCAGTGCTGCCTGTATGTGAATCATTGAGTTATAAACAAAGAACGCATTCCAGCCCTCCAAGCAATAACTGTAAGAGGACAAAGCCAGAGAGAACTCATTTGGGAAAAACAATTAATCTTTAATTCTGCTCTTATTCTGTCCATCACAATTCTTTTATCTCAATTTACTAATGTACATCGTGTTTGTGTAATGTTAGTTTACAATAAAACCTCTGAATAACTGGTGATGTTAAGCATAGCCATCCAAGATTTACATTGTACTTTTTCATGTAACATATAACTTTCTCTAGAAAGACTTTCCCCGTCACAAATAAGTTAACTTTTCTCATTAGTGTAAAAGGTGGAAATGGGCCACATATTTTCATGCACATACCCCCTTCATTATGTCCCTTTGCATGCATGCGTGTGTGTGTGTGTGTGTGTGTGTGTGTGTGTGTGTGTGTGTGTGAGACTCTTTTCAAAATAACTGCATGAATCTACAGTCTGAGAGGAGTAAGCATTACTCCTCAGTATATCCCTCCACTCAGAACCTCCAGGGCTCCCTACATATATTATAAAGCTCCATAGGAATCTTCTGCCCCTGGATAAAGTTAGATAGTTACAGTATTTGAGGCTTGGAAACAAAAGGACAAAACCAAAATTTACATTTTGTCCTACCACTTAGATGGCTTCCTGTCTCTTGTTTTCTTTATTTCAGCTTCTTTTGTGCATTACTTAAGACTTAGTGTGAAACAACTATAACGGGAAAAAGGTGTTCTAATACTTTGTTGACTCTCGTGCAGAAAAAAAGTATAAATGTTAAATTATAAATGGCGTATCCTAGTCATTTAACTGCAGTATTAAGAAAGGCTTACATGTGAATAGCCTAATTATTTACATTAGCAAATATGCTAATGGTTTGGTGATACATACCTATAATCCCAGCACCTTAGAAGCAGAGGCACCTGGATTTTTGTGAGTTCAAGGCCATTCTGGTACACAAGGCTTTTTTCAGACTAGTCAAAAGGACACAGTGAGACCCTGTCTCAGGAAAAAAATGCCTCTCTCTATTCAGGACACCTCTCAGTTCTTTGAAGGCGATCTAGTGGGGGTTTTATGTTGAGGATGAAAGTCATCCACCCAGCTTCTCCTGTCAGAACCTCAGCATTCCTGGTGCTGCCACAGCCCACAGTTGCATCCAGGTATGGAGATGCTTTGTGTGGTTCTGCCTGTTATGTCCTTGGGATAGGTTTGGGGCTTGTTCTTGCTTTCTGGTTCCTTTACTCTTAAAATAATTCAGCAGCCCTGTAAATAGATGAGAATCTAGATAATAATATACATCATAAAAATTATATTCCAAGTTGAAACTGTTGCTTTATCTGTGCTGTTACTGCACAGGTTACCGGTATAGCCCACAGTTGCATAAAATTCCGATCTCCACCCAGTTTCCAAAAGTAAATCTTTTGTTCATAAAGATGCATTGTCCGTATCTTTCGCTATTGTCATTTCTCATTTATTTTTATTCGTGTTGTAGTTTCTTAAATGAACAATAAGGCAGGCTTTGTAATCCTTCTGTGTAAAAGATGGGCATTGCTCTTTTAGCATCACAAGATACATAGGCAGCTGAGTCAGCCCATTCAGGTCACTGTCATGCCAACACTAGGGTACAAACATTTTCAGTCCCATCAAATCATTTATTAATAAGTCAAGGGTTTTCTTATGACCTTATTTAATACTCTTAGTCAATGTACTCACTGTGTTTTGACACAGTCAAGATTATGGAGTGGAAAGTATTTCTTAATAATTGCTGCCTTTTTTTTAAACCGATACTGTATAAAAGCAAAACCTCTTTGTATTGTGCAGTGAACTTAATCCTCTTCTGGTCTCATTCACAACTACCACCACCTCTACCACCACCACCACCTCTACCACCACCACCACCTCTACCACCACCACCACCTCTACCACCACCACCACCACCACCACCACCACCACCTATCCAGCCATCCAGCCATCCAGCCATCCACGAAACCAGTTAAGTAACCAGCTTGTGGCTCTAAACTCTAATCGTAATTTGTTGAAGGGCCAAAAGGATGATATTCAGTTTGCTTGTTCATTTCAACACAATCGTTAGATTACCCGTTGGAATGGGAAAGGCGACTGGAGAAACTGACATCTCTGTCAGCGGTTAGGAAGTAAATATGGAAGTGCAAAATGGCATTTTTAAACAGAACTGCTTTCCTGACCATAACTTAATTTTCACATTGTCAGCACTTCTATTATAAACATTTTTTTTAGTTTGGAGTTTATAACACAAATGTAAAGATTTGCTATGAGCTAAATCGCAACCCAAGAGCAAATGTTTATACCAATTTTGAAAACAATCAGCTTGCCCATTTGTAGTTATGCATGTGTTCATCATCTGTTATTGCTTGTCCAATGCTCTCCAACTTCTGGGAGAAAAAGCAGACATCTGGAGAGAAGAAACAATGTTTGCTTTCCAGCAGATGTAGTCTGTTTCCCACAGTCGTCCAATAAGGAAGGTACAGAATAAAATGTATGTCCTTATTGTAAGGAAATGGAAATGGCAAGTTTCTTCAAGCATGCTGATACTGAGAAATACTAATCGGGCAGCCTGTGAACTTCTTACCTTAGGTGACCAGTTTTCTGCCCATTTTATAGATGATAGCATGAATAATAGCTGAAAAACACACTCGCCTTTTTAAAAAAATTACATGTCAAGTATTGTCAAAGAAAGTGAAGGATAGTCATGTGTACAAAACTATCACTACAAATGATTAATACTTTCCCAATTATTATAGACTATTATTTCACTACTAGCTCCACATTGCTAGAGAAGAGTTCTTTTTTTTTTTTTTTTTTTTTTTTAATTAAGTTCTTCAGTAAACTAGTGGACAAATATCTGAACAGAAACAAACATGTCTGGAATAACTGTAAAAGTGTTCTTCCATAAGGAAACCGATGGAAAGGGCAAACCAGGCTAGGTCTAGGCAGGTTTCTTTTGTCTTCTTCTCCTGTATCGTTCCACTTGGTTATTTGTATGACGTACACTGATGGGACGTGGTTAACAAAGGGACAGGATGACTTACTGAGGGCAGAGGACATTGCTACGGTGCTGAGTTCTCTTGGTTTGTGTTCTAGTTAATTCTGCCACATCAAGGAAGACCCTGTCCCTAAACCTTATACTTTTCCACTAAAAGAAAAATGAGGTTCTCGAGCTAGGAAATCTGTAACCATTTCTTCTGATTCTAAAGTTCAGCAGTTTTGCAGTAAAGTGCCTTAAAACGCCTTCTTCCGATGTTTGCAGGTCCTCGATGAATTGAGACTTCTGTTTTATCTTATTGGACACTCTGCACATAAGTATTGTCTAGGCCAGGGATACAGGCAAATTTTTCTTTCTTTTTTTTAAATTTTTTTCTCTAGTAATTTCTGTATTTATTCACTTTATATCCTGATGGCAGCCCCCCTCTTCTCGTCCCAGCCCCCTTCTATGGCCCTTTCCCCATTCTCCCCTCTCCTCTCCTCAGATAAGGGGGAGGGTCCCCATGGGTACCAACTCTTATTGGCACATTTAGTCGCCACAGGACTAGGCACATCCTCTCCCACTGAGACCAGACAAGGCAGCCCAGGGAAGGGAACTGGATCCAAAAGAAGGCAGCAGAGTCAGAGAGGGCACCCTCTCCATTTTGGGGGCAAATAATTTGATGGAGGTAAATTTTAATGCCCTTTTTTTGTGACATGCTCACTGTAATATAATGTCTTTGCTGTTTGTGAGGTTTTGGTAATATGGGAGATGAAATTAAATCCTTAGCATCATTTGTCTTATCTCCACAGAGACAGTTAATGAAGCTGTTAGATAAGTTTTCAGATAAAATTGGTTATTTTAGTCATCACAAATCTTGACATATGATCTCCAACATTGACTATTTGCATAACTTCTTTTGCTACAGTAGACATATGTTGCCATGGTGTCCAGGAAAGCTTCTATGTCTTTATGAACTAAACATATTATTCTTAAATAAACCTATCAATTTTTATGAAATGTATTATTTTAAAATTCATACACACACACACACACACACACACACACACACACACACACACACACATATATTGCGTATTTTGGTGACATCTTCCCTTCCCAACTCCATGCCTTTTTTCCACTCTCACTAGGACTAATTAGTGTCCATGAGTATGAAGCCATGGACATCCTACCAGGACCCAAACAGCAGAAGAAAAAATGACTCCCTCTATCAATAGCCATCGACTTCCAATATGTCTTTAGCTAGTAATGGGGCCTCATGTGTCACATCCCCATCAACGCTGGAATGTTGACTGGCTAGAAAGCTGAGGTCTGTCCAGGCAACTACAGAAGCTATGAGATCATCAGTGCAATGGTACTGTCATGTCCAAACAAACCAGTTTTAGTAGCAGTCTTTTTCATCTGACAGACATCCTGCCAACTCTTCCATGATGTACTCTAAGCCTTGGTTGGGAGCGGGGGCACAGATGCCTCTTTAGGAACAAATATTCCATAGTCACTTACTCTCTTCAAATGACCAGCTAGTTGTGTGCCTCTGTATTAACTGATACCAACTGCAAAAATGAGGCTTCATAGTTAAAGATGAGACTTATACTGATCTGTGAGTATAAACACAGACATTTAGAGGGTAGTTTAATGATATGTCCATTTAGCAAAATAGTTTTCTCATATAGTTTGTGACCTACTAGCTACAGGCTCCTGCAAGAAATATAATACCACCCATGAGTTCCTTGGCTTATCTGTATAGCATTCATGGCACTATTGCAGCAGTGAATAAAGGTATTAATTCTTACTACTTATTTTAACAGGAAAAGTTTAATGTAATAGACTTCCTGGAGCATCATAAGTAAAGACCATGCTGCATTTAACTTTTGATTCCTGTTTTTGTGTGTTTGCTTTAACTAAACATAGAATGACATATATGGATTTGTTCCAGTGTCATTAAAATATGACTTGGTGCTCAAATTTAGTATAGTATCTGATATATCCGACACAAGTTGCCATATGTAGACATATATTGAATACTCACTATAAAAACATAACAATAAACTCCTTTACCTTCTAAAGTTTCTCTGGCCCTTTCCTAATCTACTCATCACATTCTGATATCATAAAAAAGAATTTGTTTTCTGGTATTACAGAATCTTTTGCATGATCTAGAATATTAAACAAATACAATTTCATAGCATGTAAATATAATCTTTTTCTGTTTTGTTTCATGCAAAATAATTATTTCCAATCCTGTTAGTGTTGTATTACATGTAAGAAAGAATTATTCATTCTTGGTGAAAAGTAGTATTTCACTTTGTTGTTATATCAAAAATTATTTACTGGTTTATCTAATTATTGGCATTTGGATTGTCTAGTTCTTGCAGATGAAAATTGGAGCTACCCCACATTCCACTGCTTTTCCCAAATCCCTCCTTTATTCAAGTCACTTTTCTGAATTTTGTTTGTGTTATTGTAGCAGTTAGTTTATGCATGTCAATGGCTACTAACCTTCATTGTCAACTGGATTTGGAATCACCTAGGACATGTAATTCTAGTTATGTGTATAAGGACATTCAGATATGGTTAGCTGAGGAGAGAGGACTTTTCCTGAAGGAGGACAACACAACCCCATGGCATTGAACCCTGGGGTGAATAAATAGAAGGGTGAAAATCAGCCATGTCATATCCAAAAGACAGCAAACCATAACACTTATTTCTGTCCTCCAGCTCGAATGTTCTCCCTACCCCTCTTCCACCATGTTCCCCGAGCCCCAGCGAGGACGGTATAGATGTTTATTCCATATAGGTATTAACTTTTAAGTCAGTTATTCTCAGCTCTTTGACCAATTATGAGTCTCTGGATTCGTCATTTCCATCTGCTAGCAGAAGCTTCTCTGACCAAAGTTGAGATTAATTCTAAGAGTATAGAAATAAGTACTTAGAAGGCATATTTGACAAAATTGCCATGTAACAAATAGGACCTGACTTCTATAGCCATGGACTTGAATATACCAGGCACAAATTCCTTCTTGTGGAGATGGCTTCCGAGTAAGTTACTGATTAGCTACCATAACAGCTATGTACTATTGCACCACCAGTGGACACATCCTCATCCTTCCCACCTATCAGCCTTAAACATAGATGCTTTCATTCTAAGTCTGGATTCCTCCAGCTTTATTATGTTATTTCCATGAGTACTGTGACAGTGTCCAGTCATGCTTTCACAAATGTAAAGGAAAAATACAAATCACAAGAAGAGTCAAAAATGTGAATTCTGATAAGCTCATGGCCAATCTCCTTTCTTAAGGCGACAGTTTTAAATAAAGGTATAAACCGTGTTACAGAAAAAGGCTGGGCTTTGAAGTAAGGTAAAATTAAATTGAAATTTGGGTTATATTCCACATTCATAGTTATCAGCAACATCTGAATTCTTCAGTGTTCTCATCTTTAAGGTTAGGATGTTACCCAGCTGATAGGATCATTTTGAGCATTCGTATCACTACATTACCGTGCTAGTTAACACTGATGGTATGAAAGACAACAAGCATCTTTCAAAATTTTACCATGAAGTTCAAAAATACTATGTATACCAAAAACATGATGTTGGAGGTTGGTCTGATGTATTTTGATGCTAATTACTGCTTGCTGTGCTATGACCCACCTTGCCTGAGAGCCTAACCTGTTTGAAAAATGAAAGACCGCCACACCTGGGCAGGGCAAATGGGATAGGCGTGGCTAAGGTTGCCAGGCTTGGCGAAACAGAGAGAATCTTGGGAAGAAGAGAGAGACTGAAGGAGAAGAGAGGAGAAAAAGATGGCATCATCATGGCTTAGGTGGAGGAGAATCTCATGGCTGGTGTGGATGGAGATTTGGCCCAAGATGAACAACATTGGCAAGTATTTGTCATTATGGACGGGAGGTAGCTTGATAGAAGTTATTAGAAGCAGATGGCATGGGATTCCATCCCTGCCCCACAATGGGAAGTAGTTTAGGGGATTAATATCTGCCCTGCCCCAGGTTAACTAAGGCTATTTTAAAATACAACAGGTGTCTGTGTCTTGATTGATTGCTAGTGGGTTAGAAAATACTGCCATAGTAATAATTATAGGCCTGATGATAGACATTATTGGGCCATACTGGAAAATTAACTACAAAACATGATTCAGTTTCTTCCTACAAGTCAGCAGACTGACTAAAGCCATTCAAATCCCACAGAATGTGTGGGAAACTCAGTGTTCAGGATGGCTATTTTCTGGATTGATTTCAACTAGTGAATATCCTCTGGTTTTCTTCTAGGATCAAAAGACTATTAGCCTCTATGGCACGTGCGGTTTTAGAGATCACGTTTAAGGATGCTCTGGTTCTGAACTGATTAAGTGCGACTTGATTTCTGGATGGCAGTTGTTTATTAGTTGAAAGAGTTTTCTTAGTTATTGTGTGGTCCACAATGATGCATCTTGCATACAAGATGATGTCTTTGCAGAAGTCATCTTTGACCACACTACCCACAGACCCGGAATAAAAAGATACCACAAATGGCTGAAAGTGTCAACGTAAATAACTATCAATAAATAGAGACTGTAGGAAAGCACGTGGCTTGCATCTCACTAACCTATCAGAGCTAACGACATGGCTATTATAACTTGCAAGGGATGCTCCCAGCTCAGCTCCATACAGTATTTATAACATGCCCATCACCGTGGTATTGAAACACTTGGGCAATCTAATTAGGCCGGTCCAATTACTTTTGTAGAAGTAGAAGAGATGTCCTTCCTTATATCCCACTCCACTGGAACCAATTTGATTGCATTTTTAAAAGCAAGGAGAGCCTTCTGTGAAAATAGCTTTCTGGGCCTCCTGTTCCAAGATTAAAGGACTGCCTAGGTAAAGAAATGGCTGTTTCCCATTCCTGAAGGTGATAACGTTCGAAATCAAGCAACTCTCCAGTGGTGGGAAACACCACAGCCCAGAGATCTTGACTGAGAACATTTAAATCCTTTCCTTTGAACTTCACTCTGGGGGCAGGTAACGGCAAGCACTTTCTAAAAGCACTTCACCTGAATGAGAGTCGTTTCCTAAGACATCCATGGTGGGGGAGCTATGTTCTCCCAGGCCTGCTAAATCAGAGTCATTCTCCTATGCAGGAAACTTAACTAGGTCAGTCCGGAACTTTAAGCTCAGTAATGAGGACCTGTCTTCTGACTTTCACACTGAACAAGTCAGCAGAACTTAGGCTGTAGCTGCTGTTCGTGTTTTGTACGAGAGCACATTTACATAACAGCCCAGGCTAATGGTGCTTTGGTCAGAGTTAAGTCTAATTCTCAATCTCTCACCTGTAAACATGTGTGTGGATGGCACATGTGTTGGGGCGATGAAGACTGTTATCCTTAAATGAAATCACTAAAACCAATTTTTAAAAATTTGTTGT
Source organism: Acomys russatus (assembly GCF_903995435.1). Lineage (NCBI taxonomy): Eukaryota > Metazoa > Chordata > Mammalia > Rodentia > Muridae > Acomys > Acomys russatus. Next base: position 40,450,847 of record NC_067160.1, on the reverse strand, counting down.
TGTTGTTGTTGTTGTTGTTAAACAAAAACTGTTTTTCTGAGCTGCGGACTGTGGTTTGATATTTCCAAGGTGAACTAAATATTTTGCTCAGTTAAGAAAGGGCTAATATTTCAGGTCAAAGAGTTGCTAACTTTTTGTAGTGGCAAAACTTCTCCCTGGAGTTTATCAGAAATTCAAGATGATGTAAATCTAATTTATCTAATGTTTTATTTTATTATATTTTTTTCATAGCAAAGTGGCAATCAAGCCAACATGGCCTGTGGTATTTCAAAGTACAATTAGAAATTTCATAGAACTAGCATGTACCCTGAAAATGGGTGCCTCATTTCCAAGGCAACTCTTAGTGCTGTGTCCGTGTGATGCATCCCACACATTACAAAGTGTCCAATTCAGTCTTTAAACTCCTCTGTTTCCTCCTATAATTCATCCCTAAGTGCCACGAGTCTCTGTACCTGCAGTAATTAGGTCTTTTGGCATAACATTTTAAACACACTCTCTCTCTCTCTCTCTCTCTCTCTCTCTCTCTCTCCCTCTCAAATATCCCTGGCTGTCTCAGATTTGTAGTCCATGCTGGCCTCTTTGGAGACAGGGTTTCTCTGTTAAATAGCCATGGCTGTCCTGGCTTTGTAGACCTGGCTGTCCTGCAACTCACAGAGATCTGCCTGCCTCTGCCTCCCTAGTGCTGAAATTAAAGACATGTGCTACCACACCCAGCTAACTCTTCTCCTTTTTGATACTGATTTGAAAAAAAAAAAAAAAAAAAAACTGTACAGCCCATCAGTTCCTCTGATTGACTAACCTGTTTCTTTTCCATTAGGTTCATTTGCAATTGTAGTCTTAGGATTTCATTTTTAGAGCATTCAATTATACTTATGTTGTGTTTGATCTAGAAATTATTACCAAAGGACTTTAAATCATGTTTTCCTCTTGCTATTAAAATAACGGCAACTCTTATAGAACATCTACTTCATAACAGGATTCATATATGTATCAGCTAATATAATTTTTATAACTAAACTTTGGGGTAAGTCTATTATTTTATCTATATCTATTATTCAAAGAAGACATATATAGCAATAATATTAAGGATGAATTTCAGGTACATATTTGTTTTCAAATGCCATAGTCTTAAGTATTATGTCCATATATGGTAGCCCAGAATCAAACTCTCCTGTTTATTTTCTCCTAAAAATTGCTAATTGACTTACAAGTGCCCTTCTGTTAATTATCAAATATTGAATGAATTGGATTCTATGCCTCTGTTTGACAGAAATCAGTTCAGCAGTTGAAGGAAGGGAATTTACTGGTCCTAGTAGCTAGGGATCCAAAGAGAGCGTGAAATGCAGAGTGGTTTACTCCAGGAACCTAGAAGTGAAAACCAGATTCCTGCATCCACCCCGTCTACTCTGCTTCGCCTTGGTGCTGATAACCCCAATGGAGAAGCCATGTAGACTAGATAATTGGCAGTAACACCTACCCAGTTCATTGGCTGCTTGAGCATTCCCTTTAAAACTCTCACATCTTACCTTTAAAATGCTCACTACTCCCAGCTTCCCCACATGGATCCAGTCAAGCTTGTGCCCATGTACTGTCCTGGGTATCATGGAATTTGAGAAAACCTTCAGAAGTAAGAAAAGAAAAGATACCAACATCAAATTTCCTATTACTAAGGCGCTAAGGCACAGTATGAACAGTAATGGGTTCATTAGTTAATTTCATGGCCGTGATAGTAACTTTAATGAGAATGATCCCCATACATAGACTCATATTTAAATACTTTGTTCCTAGTTGGTGGAAATGTTTTTGGAAGGATTAGGGAATATGGCCTTGGGTGAGGTGTGTAATGTGGGTGGACTTTGAGGTTTCAAAAGGCCACACCAGGTCAGTCTTGTTCTCTCTGCCCCTTGGTTGCCTCAAGATGTAAGCTCCCTGCTACTGCTCCAGCAACATGCCTGTCTGCAGCCATGTGCCCCACCATGATGGTTATGAACTCATTCTCTGAAACTGTCAGCAAAGTCCTAATTAAATGCTTCCCTTTTTATAAGTAGCTGTGGTCATAGTGTCACAGCAACAGGAGAGTAACTAATACATTGGTCATCATTGATAGGTGCATATCAAGTCACCATAGTAATCTTTATATTTTTTATAAATTCTTTTAGAAGAACAAACAATAAGAAAGCCTGTCCTACTCCTTGACCTACAGGATATACGCCATTCCACTGGGTAGAAATAGTACGTGCTCTGTGCCCTGGCCCTCGGATAGTTCTTGGTCCATCTCTGAAAGATTCTTGGATCATTTCTGTGATCCCAGAGAAAGCCATGCTAGATGCCAGTGTAGCTTCATCCCTTTCCAGCCACACTATCAGAGGTTATGGGATGCAAGAAGGAGACACTTTTCCTGTCCTTCTTAACCAGACCTGAGTCAGTGTCACTATAAAATTAGTATTAAAAGTTGTAACATCTCTGATTTATTTGTCTCTGGTCAGTGATGGAGCTTTTAGTAATCCTAGGAATGATTTCTGTTTTTTGCTTTTGTTTTTGTTTTTTGTAGTCCTATTATAGAATTGTCATCTCTTCACAGGTAGTTTCTACTATATGCTCATTTTCCTGGCATTCAATTTAGTTAATATTTTTTAAACTTTTTATTGATCCTTTGTGAATTTTACATGCAGTACCCTAATTGCACTCGTCTCCCAGTCCTTTAAAGTCTGCCTTCTACCCTTGTGACTCCCCACAAAGAAAACAAAAATATGAATAAATAAAAAAAAATCTCACCATAGAAACTGCAATGCATCACAGTGTGCCATACAGTTTACCCTTTTGCCCAAACAGCTTTACTTCATTGCAGTGAGTCACTCATCTGGTTCCAGGCTCTGGCTTCTGGATCCTAAGTTATCCTGTTGTTACCCTGTGTCTTAGAGATCCTGTGGCTTTGTATCTATAGGACCTGCCCCTTCACATGCTCCGGCCATTCATAGATGGGATAGATGTTGCGGTGGGCCAACTGAGAGCCCTGGATCTGTGCCTAAGTAGAAGCTAAGTTAGTCAGCCCTTTACCACTCCTATACTGGTGCTACTAGAGGCAGATCTTCAACTTCAACCCAGACAAGGGATGGGGCCAGCTCTCCCATGTCCATGCCACCAGGGCCAGCTTTACTGTGCTTCCCATGCAAGGTGCCGGGCCCATTCTCCAAAGTACTACAGCCAGAGAGGGGCAGGAACAGCTCCTCTCTCACACACTTTAGGGCCAGCTCTCTACCTGTCTCAGGCAGCAAGGGGCAGAGAGAACACGGTATCTCTCTTGTGCCCACACCATCACACATCAGACAAGGGACAAGGCCAGCTCTCACACTATCCTGTCCTCTTCAGAGCCAGCTCCTCTTCTTGCCAAAGGTGTGTGGGCTAAGCATCTCTCCTGTGTCCATGTCACTGCACTGCAGATGAGAGGAGGGGCCAGTTCTCCTGTGCTCACATACTCAGGGCCAGCTCTACTATGTTGCTCAGCCAGGTAAGGGCCCCCAGTGCTGTAGCTGGCAATGGGCAGGGCCAGCTCTCCCGATCTCACACACTTGGAGCCAGCTCACCCACCTGCTGCATGTGGTGGCCACGGGGGCAAGGGTAAATATTATTTTTATATTGAAGTTTTTCTCCAAAAATGTGGAAGCCATAGTAGGACAGACTTTTAAAAGGAGGACACTAACTAGCAGTAGACAATGCTGGGTAATATTCAAAATGATGAGTTTTTTCCTAGCAGTCTCAGTAATGTGGGAGTCTTTGCATTCAAATGATATATAAGGTCTGAATGCAGTCAAATGTTCTTAGGCTACGCCACAATGGCAATGGCAAAGTCTAGGGTCTGGAATATGGGTCTAAAGGTCCCCATGCTGGCTTTTTTCTTCAATCTCTTCTCTCTCTGGAACCTTTATCTGAAGTATAGGATGTCTGTTGATAGATAGATAGATAGATAGATAGATAGATAGATAGTTAGATAGGTGTGTGTAAGTATATTTCCTTCTTCCTTCCCCACACTCAGTACAATTCTCTAATTCTGAAACCCCAAGCGTTCTAGGAGAAGCATTGGGCTCATTCATATTACTTTCAAGCAAATGTCAAAGTTCTGTTTTTCTGAGCAGCATTCTGAGAATCAGAAAATAACCTATATATTGAGACACTCACAGAATTTGTGAAATCTAGCTAATGACTGAAAAGTTAAGAAGTATGACCATTTAAAAATCACAGGAACTAGAACCAATTGTGAAATATGCAGCTTGTAAATAACTGAGAGACAATATTTTAATTGTCGTTTAATTGCTCGTTTAATTCACCTACACAAATTCTCCATGCACTGTGTATCGGGTGTTTTGCCACTGAGGTTACCTTTATTTTACTACAAATTTAACAAATTCTAAAACAAGAGTTGGATTATACAGAAAGAAAAAGTTGGGTTTGGCATGCATGATTCTTGATAGAGCTCTCCTCCTAAGTGCTGAGTCTCTCCCAAGGAGTAGAAGCAACACGGCGTGTGTGTAAAGGCAAACAAATGGCACAGTGCTTTGCCCCAATTTCACATCATGCCATATTCTTAGTTTCTACTGATGCTTGACAAATTACCACAAGCTTACTGACCTCCTGTTTTAAGATCTTATAGCTGAGAAGTCTTACTGGGGGAAAACCCAAGTGCTGGTGAGGCTGTGCTCTCTTCTGCAAGCTCTAAGGAATAATCTAGAGGGTTCCCCATTTTTTCGCTCATGACCATATCCTAGTTAAGGTTTCTATTGCTGTGATGAAACTCTATGACCAAAAGCAACTTGAAGATGCAAGGGTTTATATGTCTTATTCTTCCATATCATAATTCATCATCCAAGGAAGTCCGGACAGGAATTCAAACAAAGCAGGAACCTGGAGGCAGGAGCTGATGCAGAGGCCACGGATGGATGCTGCTTGCTGGGTTGCTCCACATAGGTTCCTCCTCAGCATGCTTTCTTATAGAAGCCTAGACCACCAGCCCCGGAGTGGTCCCACCCACAATGGGCTGAGCTCTTCCCCATCAATCACTAAATAAGAAAATGCCCTACCTGCTCGCCTACAGCCCAATTTCATGAAGGCATTTTATCAGTTGAAGTTTCCTCCATTCAAGTGACTCTAGCTTGTGTCAAAGTGACATAAAACTAGCCAGCAAAATTCTCTTCCTCCATTTTCAAAATGATCAAGGCTCCATCTGATATCTCTCCATATGCATATCTTCCACTGAACGCAATAAAGAAACCTGCTCTGCTTTTAAGGACACTTGTTCTAATTTGAATGGACACAGCCACATAATCCTGAACAATTTCGTCATCTCAAAATCCTTCATTTAATCACATTTTCAAGCGAATCGGGACAGAAAGAAGTCAACTTTTCTGCCTCCCATATATGTTAATTAGATTAAATTAGAGTACAGTTTCATACAGAATAATGAGTGAATGTCTTGAGAGTGGCGGTTGTGTGTAGAGGAGGACCAGGGGATAATAAAGAGTAGCTAAATGTGAATCTTCTTAAAAAATAACATTGTAAAAGATAGCTACCTTGAAGAAGATAATTTCACAGAAGTTCGATTATTTAATCTTCAAGAAATTTTGATTTTCATAGCTTACTATAGTAAATCATAAAAAGATTCAAGCACGGAAAAAAATGTGTTTAAGAGAAGCAAGCAAGGAGGACATATTTTAGGCACATTACATAGAGTTAGCAATTCTCAAATGGATGACACAGAGTGCCATTTATAAACTCAATAAAGTACACACTTAAATGCCATAGTTTGGAAAATACAATGTAGATATTCAGATCCAACTGCATTTGGACAGGGTATCCATGCTGCATCCCCACCACTGTCTTTATTCTGTTCTCTTTTTTGTTTTCTGTTATTTTCATTGTTTTCAGCATGCAGTGCAAAGTTTGGCAACAGCTTTCAGTTTTGAATGACTAATGAATTGCTCATCTGTGAGTAGAGTCTCCCTAGTGCAATCCCTATATAAGTTTTTATTCCTCCCTATTCAAAGAAGACACAGTGGACTGTGGCATTATTGCTCATGTTCACAGACCCAGCTGAAAAGATAAATGAGAGACCAGCATTCTTTTTAAAGTCCCATGCCTTAAACTGTGTCTTTTGTTGCAGGCGTAATTAGCTCTTTGACAAGCCTGCACTGACTCTTCCTTGGCATGTAGAACACATGATCATCTTGACACTGGCTCTCAAACCTGTTCCTTTCTTTTTCAGTTATTTGTCTTAAATAAGTTAAGAGTTTTGATATTACTGTCTTTTAAAGCACCTCCAGCAAGGTTCAAAACTTGAAGTACTTTAGGAATTCCCCTATAAAAGCAATGATAAATAATTATTGAAGTTCACAGCACAGAATTTGGTTCGTGGTAGCACCCCACAAAGGAAATAATGAAATTCATATGCAAGTAAAATATAATCTAAAAGCAATATTCTTTTCTCTATAAAAGAATTGTAATTTTAATTTTGCTTTGGAATTGGTAACCAAATTGGAAGTTTAAGTACCTAGCAGGCCTAAGCTCAGCTTTGGCCTTAACATTTCAATTCAATATACCTAGCATCCATCCAGCATTTGTAATTTGCCAAGTGTAATCCCACACACTAACAATGTCAACTTGAATTTCAGAACAACCCTAAGAGGGAGGACCTAATGTTCTTTTCATTTGTGTAATAGGAAAAACCAAGTCACTGTTTGTCTACTGCCTTGGGATTCTGTATCTGGGATCCCAGCTGGCCTTCAATCAGTCCCTTACACAGGACAGATCCCAATAAGAGGAACACAAACTGGAACTCATGCCAAAACACAACAGCTGAACAACTGAATGAATGAGTGATCTAAGCCTACCGTGTCACAAAACAAACATTTTAAGTGTAGAGATAAGTGTAGAGCCATATAGGAAAATATTATGATAGCAGCAGCCATGACTAATTGAGCACTGGCTATGCTCAGACTATGCTCGTGGGCTTCTGTGTGGTCAGCATACTTTAAATAGTGCTGCAAGTATGAGACTCCACCACCGCCCTTACAAATAAGGAAGTCAAAACTTCCTTTTTGGAGAGGTCATGAGGTTTGTCCAAGGTCAGACCCTTAGTAATTAAGAAAACTAAGCATAAAACCCAGGTCTCTGATTCCAAGGCCAAAAGTCATACTTTCTTCTGAACAAGAGGCTTTACCATTACATGACTTCTGTTTTTAATGTGATATATATCATCAAGAGGAATACATCAGGAATTCAAGATTTGGTGACTGTCTTAGCACCGTCTCACTACTGTAACAATACAATACAAGCTTACTTCTTACCAGTCCCACAACTGTAAGAAATGAAAGTTTAAGAGCAGATTCAAAGCTGTTTTCCAAAATGATAGATTTCAGGCTGGCACCGTAGTTTATAGATGGGAACTTTTCCAACATCCTCATGTAGTGGAAAGGACAAAGCATCTTTCTGGGTAGTTTTTCATGGGAACTCAAACCCCATTATTCCCAAAAGCCCACACTTGAAATTAATTTTGCCCCCAAAGACTATATCTCACCTTGATGATATGTTTCCAGTATATGAGTTATGTGGAGGATACAAACTCTCAAATCCACAGAGCTACATTAAAATAAAAATCCAGACAATTGTTTCAAGGAAATGGAAGGTATGATAATATAAATTTTTCCAACTATACAGACAGAGAAGAGACAAGAATCGAGCAATAGAGGGACCCAAGATCTCATATCAACACATCGGTGCAGGCCAAAGAAAACTTAGGATAAGATAAGCAGCAAGGCTGCCATGTTGTCCAGGTCACACGCCCAAGCCACTGTAAGTAACCTCCTCTCCTGAAGGCTGGCTCAGACTTTGGAGACCAGGGGAGAATTAAGTCTCTAGTGAATCCATGACATCCCATGGAGAGTATTCAGAAAAATTCTAGGAATCAGGCTCATATAAAAAAAGATTTTTCTTCCTTCTTCTCAAGTTCTTACAGAAAAATTTACTTCTGCCCTTAATCTTCCTGTTGGCACCATTGATTGGTGCTAACTTTTCTACTTCCGCCTTCTCCGCCCCCACCCTTGCTTCCTCAAGCAATGTCTGCATCATCTTCTCTGTATTAGCAATACTACTTCATTCTTCTTGTGCAAACATATTTAATTTATGACATAAATCATATTTTGTATTGAAATCAAACCATACTAAATAAGGAAATCTGGGCTTTAAGACTGGCAAAACTGTGGACTCACACTGTGGTCTCCATTCTATTTTGCCATATGGCTTTCTAAGTTAACCAAAAGGTGAGCCTAGAACATTCAGCATCAAAAATCCACATAAGTACACTTATGCTCCCTATCCAACACCTCCACCCAAATTCCATAACTTTAATAACCTTTAGGAACTAAGGGACCCAGGAGCTCAGGTCTTGGTCTTGGTAAATTCAGCAGGTAGTGATGAGTACAATAAATCTCAAGTCCAGAGTACCAACAACAGAATTTCATTTTTTATCCTTGTTACATCTGATGAATTCCTTGATGTCTCTTATTCAATGATCCAGGTCCCTCTCCGAAGCAGGAATGATTCATACCTCTAAAGGCTAAAGGGAAAGACTTTTTAGATACAAGGCCAAGGCCAGACAAATGACAGAGAGAGATGATGGAGGGATAGGTAGGTAGATAGATGGATGGGTGGATGGATGGATATATAGGTAGGTAGATAGATAGATAGATAGATAGATAGATAGATAGATAGATAGATAGATAGATAATAGATAAATGGTAGGTAATATTATATAGAGAGATGGAAAATAGGAAATTAGCTTTAAATGTTATAGGTTTCCAAATATCTCCTCCCCCCATTTAATCATTAGGTAACTGTATATAATAGGAATCAACCAAATTTGTTTTTTAAATGGCCCAAAAGGAAACCATTGGAAGAAATTACTGGAAAGTCAGTCTTAGAAGCACTCATTTGCTCCTCTGGTATTCACTACATGCCTTCCCTTCTACACAGTATTTTCTTTGAGATCTTTCAACTCCTGGAAAACCTACTAAGCACTGATGAATCAGAAAGCTAAGGAGTACATTATGTACAGTTAAATGCTGGCAGTGTTCACTGTTCATACAATGGCAAAGAAGCCGTGAGTTTTGCATTGATAGATTCTTTTGAGAACTTACTTTGACTCCATGCTTAGAAGTTAGATTCTACTTACTTTATATCAGTGAGAGATTTGCTTTTGGGGACACATTTGTTGGTTTCTGAGTGTTTATATTTCAGTAGCTACTTGAAAGAAAGCTCCTTAGAACCTTCTTTTTCATAGCAAACTGATTGGATGTGGCATTATTCTTTGTTTAGAAGATAATCTTGCTTTTGGTTGCAAAATTGAAGAAATATTAATGTTACTACATAAGTTAATTTTTTGTATCTCTCAAGTGAGATTGTATTAAGAGACGATCATGGAAGTCCTTGGGGTGATTAAGCCAACAACACATGTATAGGCATCTAATTCAGCCAATGTCATTGTCTTCATCGCTCTGTGAATGTTCTTGTTCTGGTCATCCTAATATTAACATAGAGTACCAGATAGTTAGGCATATAGTGGAGAAGGTAAAATGGAAAATTTAAATTCTGATCATCTTCAGTGTGCAAGTCAAGTTTTAAAATCTGTGGTTGATGTCTCTGGTACTGAAATAGAAGAATAAAACCCTTGGCTTCTGAAGGCCTTACCTCATTTTCAAATAACTGCTCTGACTTGCCCCAGACACATGCACTGTTTTCCTTCTGCAAATCTCCGTGGAAATGTGTGGTTCTTTACTGTGCTCTGCATTTCAATTCCGTTAGTCACATTACCCTCCCACCTCTACTTGGTATATCTAAACAAACAACAAACAAACATTACCCGTTTTTGTCACCTATCACATCCAGAACATTCTCTATGTTAGATAAAGACTTGGTGAAGCTTTTAAATATTTGATGGGTTGGGTTTGGCTAGATAATGTGGAATAATCTTTGTAGATAATGGAGCCATAAGTCGGGAAATATTAACAGTCTTAAGGAATTGGCTTCATTTCTTGCTTTTTATGCTGGGCAGTCTAAGTGAGTAATTACCATGTATAAAACATTGAGCTAAGAAACAAAGGATAATCAAAGATAAATAAGGGATTTTTTTTTTTTTAATATATAAAAAGAACCAGGGGCGCAGGGAAAACACAAATGTACATCTGATATAACATAATAAAAAGACACAAAGTCACATGACAAAAGAAAGGACGTGCATGATGCTTTCAAATGACAAACCAAAGAAGTGAAAAATATTTTTGCCTCCATGATTACTCCCAAACAGGATAGCTCACTTCCTATGGGGTCAAACTTCACTCCCACGAGTGCAGGAAAGTAAAAATAAAAACCAGAGAATAGTTTTAGAAATCTTAGTGTCTACAGCCAAGGGGGTAACAACCTGCCCTCGGAGGAATGCATCCACTCTTCTCCTGGAAGGGAAGTGTTAGTGAACGGCAAGTGACACCAAGACTTCCGGCATAGTTTCCTCTGCCCTCTCTCATCTCTTCTTTCCCTAGACCTGACTCCTAAGCCACCCTGGTTTCTAAACGCATTTCTGCCTGTAGCCAGTCAGAGACCTTATTTAACTCCTTGCCTCACAGCTTTTCCAACCTCAACATTAAAGACTATAACAACGCAGTGATTTCTAAGATCTCCTCCAACTCCAAAAAATGTTAATGATTCCTTTTTTGTGGCTTTGTGGCTGTGATGACTTGTTTTGTGTGTGAATGTTGAAAAGGTAGGGCACTGCTTATGCCAAGCAAGCGCTCCTCCTCTGAGCTGTAAGGGAGCAAAGAGGCTGTTGTGTTTGCCACATTTCATTAACCCACAGCTTATTTCACAATTTTATTTTCAGTTATATTATTATGTTAAGATTTTTTTCCTAAAGCTAAATTATTTTCATACTTAGATATAACTTTCTCCTAACTTGCAATATGCCTGAAATCATAAATATTTGTCTAGCTCATGCCTTTATATACTGTATTAAAATAAATGTATAACCATTATTTTTGTCTCATGTGCTCCCATTTATATACACATTCCACTTTAAGAAACACTGCTTAACTATACTAATAATTTTTAAATTTTTCCTACTGGTTGATTAGAGAGGTTGATCATAAATAATATAGGGACAGGTCAACCTATATGCACTAGTGTCTATAAACATTTTTTAAATATATGCTTCACTCAACTAGAATTTTCTAATATCCTGATCATCCACTCCTAAATAGATTTGTGCATTACCTGAAAAACAATTTGCAAAACAGATTTTTAAAGTTCAGAGTAAATTGGAGAAAAGGCTACATTACATTTGAACCTTAATAAATACTTAATAACCCATAAGGCAAATAGCCATGAATTACAAGAATGGCTTTAAGCACACTGCTTCTGTGGAGTCAACCTGCACTCTTGGTTTGTGTGTGTGTGTGTGTGTGTGTGTGTGTGTGTGTGTGTGAGAGAGAGAGAGAGAGAGAGAGAGAGAGAGAGAGAGAGAGAGAGAGAGAGAGAGAGAGAGAGAGATTATAAAATAGGAGTTACAATATTGCAAAGTTTATTAGCACCACGATTTGTGTGTTTTATAAAATGAGACACTTGAATAATATGGGGCCAGAACCATAAAAAATAATCTATTTTCTTTCTTTTCTTTTTCTCCTCTATATAGTCTCCTCTGCCTTTAAAATGTCTTTCTCATAGAAGCGAAAAGCATGAAGGGTTCTCCGCATCTTTATTTTTTTAAATAGAAGTTGTTTACTTCTTGAATTAGTGTGTCTGTGTGCCCGTATGCCAGTGTGTGTGTGTGTGTGTGTGTGTGTGTGTGTGTGTGTGTGCAAGCTTTGGTCCTCAGGTGGAAGCATGGTTCCTGTGCTTTCGTCCTCGAAGCTGTTTTTCTGGAAGGGAACGGAGGCAGCTGTGTTTACAGCTCAAGTCTTGGCATACATTTACCAGAATCTATTATTCATATCATTCAGTATCAGGGAGAGATCTCAGGCCACCTGTCTATCTGACAAATTCACCCTTTTGTGAGCTTTCTGTTCATAGCAAATTATGTTCACATTGATGAATTGAGTTTTTATGAGCATTGCTAACTAACATTCTCACAGAAGGCCAGGGGCAAGAGCCTGCAAGTGTTTCTGGTCTACAAGTAAATGATAAAAAAAAAAAAGCAAAAGAAAGAAAGAAAGAAAATGCTAGTGTTTAAAGACAATTTGCCATGGAGGGTAGTTAAATCTTTTGGCATTGCTTTAATATTTATAACTCCAAGAATTTCCATAAATTATTGCAAATAAATTATTGCTTATATAGCAAACAAAACACAGGGAAAAAAATCCACACACTATTTTTCTTGGTAGCACAGAATATCCTTGATGAATCCTATGTCTTGACAGGTAACTACTGACCTGGACAAAAACAGAGGATTGAAGGATGACCAGCATTAGTGAGCATAGCGCTTTTATACGGTAATGTGGAAAAGTCACAGTAATTATAGCTTGAATTCCAGCTTGCTATTTCCATAGATACAAAGTGGATTTCTTCAATCTCTAGGAACTCTAGTGGTTATGACGCGAAGCCATGTGGCAAGAGTTAAATAAATGAGAGCAGTCTTTCACAAAAGACTAACAGAATCCGAGCCTCCTAAATGGTGAGTGGGAGAGACCCAGTGTTCGTGGTGAAATTAAAGCTTTTCTTTCGTTCACGTGTAGAATTGCTTCTTCCCTCAGCCTTCTCTGCCCCTCCCACTTATTCTGCCTCTTATTTTGCATTTCATTTAAAGCAACTGAAAGAGAGGAGGGGTTGAACAAGAAAGATATGTTCTACTTTTTAATATACCCACATGTCAAAGCTCTCATTCAGAATTTACTCACAATGATGAGCCTGCTTAGGTGCCAGATTTTCCTGTCAGTATCTTTTTTTTTTTTAAGCAAAAAAATAGATTTTTTTTTTACAAAGTGCCATACTGAGCCATATCAATAAAAATGATTTTTCCCTCTTTGCGTCACAACCTCAATCCTATCTTCCCAAAAAGTCAGATCATCACCTTTGGTCAGGTACAATATTATTCTGTTAAATTATAGCCAAAGTCAGTGGAAAATTCCAAACCTTTTCGCAGCAGCCTGCCAAATGTGCCAGACACATCACCTTTCAATGCAAAGACACCATAGCACAAAGAACACTTGGCATTATCCCCTGAAAAGGCACACCTTTTCGGGGAGCAAATGGGAAGTGGAGCCTGTGAGACACCATATGGGAGGAAGCGGCACCAGGCTCGTTTCTCCTTCCAAACGCCACACTCTGATACCTCATGGTGGTGTGTGTGACTCTCAGATGCAATCAATGACAGCCAACTGGCTACCCGGTCCCAATGTCAGCTGGACTGCTGACCACTCAAGAATACAGCTGAATATGCCACTGTGCTCCAGTGGCCTCAGATAAATAAGATGCCCCATCCCTCACATGTGTTTAGTAGTGTGTATGCAACTTTTACAGGCTTCCCAGTAGCTGCCATCACCTTCAGATTTCTGAGCAGAATGAGAAAACTGGCTTTGTGGTCTTAAAAAAAAAAGTGAAGATATAGGCAATTTTTATAATTTTTCTGGACTTTGCTGTTCATCTCTAAACATGTTAGAGAAAGATCCTTCTGGTACTCTGTGTGTGTGAGTGTGTGTGTGTGTGTGTGTGTGTGTGTGTCAACATGGCACATGTGTAGGGGATAGAGGACTGCTTGTAGGAGAGGTTTGCTCCTTCTACCATGTGGGTCATATTTAGAGCATCAGGCTTACTGCAGGGCCCTTACTCCTTGAACCATCTTACCAGATGCTACATTTTTTTTCTTCACATTTTCTTTGTTCTTATTTTACTGTTTTATTTAAAGTAAATTTTGACAGGCACATGACAGCACAATGCTGCCATCATAGGTTTGATCAGGATTTTCTGTGGTGAGCATAGTGACCACTCATTCAACCAATTTCTCTATGAGAGGCCAGCTTCTCAAATAGTGTCCTTGTATCCAACCATATGCCTCTATTTTAGTTTAGAAAATGGGGTAAAATGCCACTAGCACACTGCAAGAACAGTTTTCCCTCAATAGCTATTTTCCCCACGATTGTGAGAGTTGACACAGGACATGGAGAATTTGGGTTTCCACTAGAACCAAATGCTCTGCTAGTGCAGTCTCTGACAAAGTCATGGCTGGCAGCCCTCTGTAGGTTGGTGCCATCCTCACAATGTCAAGCAGCTGAAGGACCACCATTTTGCTCCCTGGAATTGCGGCAGCATTTTAAGCATTTCTAGAAGGCTCAGAGTTGGCTGCAGCTGGCAAAGCATTGTTCCTTTTTTTTTTAAACTCATGTGATAGGTATCTTCAGCAGTGTCAAACAAATTTGTAGAGCTGGTGATTAGCTGCCCAAAGAGCATAATGTATGCATTATTAATTAAAGAAGGTAAGTTTGGCTAATTGTCATTTCTATACAGTAGCAGTGCACTAAGATACATTTTAACAATCTATAAATAATTGATAATTTTTTTCTTTCATCTTCCTTCCTAGTTTGCATAAAACTAATGACTTGGTAAATGTTACTCACTTCAAAATACTCTACTGCTTCTATGAAAATTAAACTAACACTGTAACCTTAGCAAATAAGGAGATTTTCCCCTTTTATTGCAAGTTTAAAAAAAAAAAAGATAGGAAATATAACACTTGTAACAAAAATGTGATTCTGTGAAATCCAAATGAGAATCATAAATAATATAAAATCAGCATTAAGAATGTGACTCTAAGTATAAGAAATGGGATTGACTTCACAAATACCAAGGTTCAAAACCACAGTCACATATACCTGTGCACATGCTTTCATCCATGCATCTGAACCTACACGTGTGGGTACACATATAGGCATGTACCTATATATCTGTATATCCCAGCATGCCCAGACACTTGCTCATTCTCTCTCCAGGGCCGGAACTTATGCAGTCCAAGGGCAGCTCCAAATTTCTTCCCAGCTCAGTCCTGGTATTGTGATATTTGCTTAATCTATGAATAATTCCTTAAACCTCATCAGCTGAAGGTGAGGGGCACACACAACGTTCTCAAGTAAAGGAGTGCACTTCCAACATGCTGAGTCAATGTGCTTATAGCACCTAGCTGGATCTTCACAAGGGGAGATTGCTGTGACAGTAGCTGTTTCTCCTTTTGGAGGAGAGGTCTGTTATTTCTATAAATCCACAGTCTGTCACTCCTGGATACCAATATAAAAACATACTTCTTCATTTCCGATGCAACTGCAACTGGATTTATGGACAGCACTATAATTTCTTACATTTATTTCGTTGGAAATACATCGTGCTTGTTTTTTAAAGCTTGTTTTTTAAGAAGACCTATAGACTAGGCACTGCCTAAGTGACATATTGTTATTTAAGCCTTCGTCTAGTATTACATATGCTTCGTTATGATAAAAAAAACAGGTTGTAAGGACTGATTCCATGACCTCTTTTTTCTCACTTTAACCCTACTGATATGTCACCCATGGCAACCTTAAACTGATTTTAATAGAGTCAATCCTATTATTCATTTAAATTGAGGTGCAAGAGCACTTAGACCAGAGAAATTTGCATTCGGCAAATGGGGATTTGATGAGCAAAAATGATAAGATATATGTTGTATAACATGGCCTATTTTGCTAGCAAATAAACAGCTCTTGAAATTGATAAACTTCAGAATATTTTATCCTCAAATGTTTATACATAAATGATTAAGATGCATTAGCAATTCTGCTTTTGAAAAAAACATATTGGGAAAACAACACAGTTGTGTTGCTTAAATTTGTAATTAACAAATTTATTACTAATTCTGCTCAGTTCTTTAATATGCTGCATTCCTGAAGAAGAACATTAATACACAGTGGCAGGAAGAAGCTAATTTTAAGACTTTGGAGAAATGAATGTCTTTTAATGCTGTGTGTTTCTCTTATCTACATGCCACATTATTGTAATAAGTACATTCAGGAATAATTTCTTTTCAAATATTTTTACAAATCTTGCTCTTATTTGCATGCAAGTAAGTTGTCAGCTTAAATCTTTGAAATGCAAAATATATCTCATTTCTATATTTCATCAAGGAGCCTTTCATGTTTAATAAATTACAACTTAGATCCTCTAAGACTTTGTTTTTCATTAACTAAAAGCAAAAGGATACATTTAAAATCTTAATCACAACCTGCAAGGGTATTTGCATGTTGCTGATATTTGTCTTGATGGGACTTTTAATATTTGCAAACTAATCAGGGAGCAAGGTTATACCAATAATTTCTGAAGACAAAACTTTTTGCATTATTGTCTTTATTATATTCAGCAAGAACTTAAGAACTTTCAGAGGATTGGCTGCCACAGTCCTTACGCTTTTGTGCGCAGGCACTTCTAAAGGTTTTCAGTGGCGAAATGGCCACATCTCAGAATCACTATTGAAAAATATGTAGAAGCGTGTCACACTCCTTTGGATTCAGTCTGGTCTTTTACTAATACTTTATCGCCATATTAGACTGAATCATTATCAGCCCCAAACAAGCAAGGTAAATCTCCTACCCCCTCCCTAGCTCACACCTCTGAGTGCTAAGCAGAGGTGTGCACTGAGGAGAAATCAAAGCGTAGCCTTCCTTTTCTTCAGCTTGACCTCGGTTCATAGGGGATAACGGTGTCTCTGCCTTTTTTTTTTTTTCCCTTGTTTTAGTTGTTATTTTCATTTTGCCCAAATACTTTCATCTGATCTTACAGAAAGAAAGTCTGTCGGCTCTAAAATGGGATGGATCATCTCAGCAGAGACAGGAAAAAAAAAAAAGTCTTGACAGCTCAATACCCTTATTAAGGGTGTAGGGTCCCAAGGGCCACTGCAAAACAGTGTCACACAAGAGGCAAACTTCTCCTGAACTTGCTGCCCTGAGACCTTCCCTTAATCTTTTACTGTGGAATGAAAGATCAAAAACCCCAGGCAGTTTAAAAAATATGCAGCTAATGTCACGCAGTTAAACTGATGTAGCATGCATGTTGTTTTGCAAGCTAACAGGTTAAATATGGCTTTGCTTTAAGAATCCCACCAAATTTCGTTTTTACAGAGAAATCTCTGAAAGCAGAAGGGGTTGAGGGAGGGTGAGGTAAAAAGAAATAAATCATTGTAGTCTCAGGAACAGTAATCCTTGTTGAGGATTTTGGCTGATTGATATAAATAACATCGTCCCCGCCATCTGTCCGAAGAGGGACCTTTCCAGTCAGTGTTAAGCTGCACCGGCAGAATAATTAATGAATGGTGTCCTTTGTGCTGGTAATAAAGACAAGACAAATTATGTTATAATCCAACTGCTGCTCATTTGTCACAGCCAAATAAAATGTCAAATAAAAGTGAGGGGGGCACTGTGTTTGTTTAACGGACTGCGTGCTACCTGTTTCTATTGTTGACAGACAACCAGAGTGTAAGTTTTGAACATTACAGAAAAAGAAAACCTCTGAACTCAAATCACATTTCCTTGAGAGCTGGGGTGGGAATGTAGAGAGATACGGGGGGGGGGGGCGAGGGGGGAGGAAAGCCTGGCAGAGAAACACTGAAGTAAGTTTTAATTAGAGAGCTGTAATGCCACCCGCTCCTCTGAGTAAGTTGGTTGCGATTACAGTGCAAAAGCTCTGCCTGCAAAGTCCAAGTTCAAAACACAGCTGAGCTATTTGCAAATCTGCAAGAATTCGGTAGGGCTCTCATCTTGCATTTTCAGGATAGACACATTCATCCAGTTGCTCGGAAAGCCAAATAATGAAAACTGAGCCGGGATTTAGCAAGTCCCGCTGGGAATTACCTATGATGGAGGGCAGGGCTGCACCTCCTCAGAACATGCTCCTGCTGTAAAGATTCAACAGACCTGGCATTCAGACAGGCATCTGTCGCTTGCTCTAATGCCAGTTCATAGTATACATACAAACATCTGCTTCCGAGCACAAAGGGATACAGAGCGCTTGACAGGTCTGTGTTAGCCGGCTTCGCAATGCCAGTTCTTTATGCAAAAACCCTAATGCTTCCCGGCAAGCCATTAGAAGTGATACAATCAGCCCAGGCCCCATTAAGCCATCAGTGTCCACCTGTGATAAAGATGGCCATTTGTTTTCTTAAAGCCCACTTAATGTCTGCTTAACTCAATTTGTCAGGAAATGTAGAACAATTTCCTCACAGTCTGAAATTTGGTAGTGGTTCAAGTCAAAGGCCAGGTCTCGTCCTATTCAAATGATGGGATAAACAGTCTTCACATCGAATCTCCCTGAGGAACCAGTGTTTACTTTTTCTAAAAAAAAAAAAAAAAAAAAAAAAAAAATTATGTTGCTGGAAAGGGAAAACATTTGCATCCTTTTACTATTTTTTTTTTCTGAAGTCCTGGAAAATGTCTAGCAGGAAAACAGGCTATGGTTGGATTATCTAAAAATAATAATAATAATAATAAATAATAATAACTACTTTATTTCTTAATTCAGCCAAAAATTGGTTTTAGGAGAAAAATGTATGCAAAGTAAATGTCACAACAGAGATCACTTTGCCCTCTTTAAAATATTCCATTGTCATGTGCATCAATTTACTATTTGGTCCACTTCTACTGAGAACATTCTCCATTGCTCACATTTGCAGCTATTTTTTTTTTTTTTTTTTTTTTTTTTTGGAAACTGGCATTGTCTTTTTACACCCATTAACATAGAAAATGTATAAACTATTTTTGGAAAAAGTTATTAGGAACTATGTTAATCAAATATGGAAGGTTATGTTGTTTCAGTCCCAAATCACTTTTAGCCACATGCCATCCAAAGGGAAGACTCAGAATGTATTTCCACGGTTAGCCAACAGGGGGCTCCCTTACATATTTTCGCTATAGTGGGGCCCTAGCCCAGCAAACTTGTGCCCTATACAAAACGAACATCAATTTTTGGCCAAAACATAACCAAATATTTATTGCCCATCTAACAACTTCCACCTTCAAATATTTGACTTTTAGATCCTTGTAACTCTGCTTAGTGTACATAGGCTGGCTACTGGTAAGTAAAGCTTTTCTCTGCTCACTGCTTATGTGTAAGATCCACTAAACAATGAAATCAATTAACTACCTGGCTAATTTGATCAGTGAATACTAATTGGGCATCTATGGTGTTCAGAAAACAGAAGCAAATTAAGGTTTCAGCATGTATATTAGCTGAATAACGAGCTCAGTTTTAATTTTACAAGTATAGAGAAATGTAATAGGTATGTTTTCTAAAGGGAAGGGAAATCAAGTCTGAATGGTGGTGAATTGTGTGCTTGTGTACCAGTAAACAGCTGCTTTCCTTTTTTTTTTTAACTTGGCAATACACCAAGGGCTTTGCTTCTGTGCAGAGTGTTGTGTGTCCATGGCTTGTATGTTTCATATTCCACTATTCAAAGGCACAGTCCAGTAGTCAATAGAACTCCCCCAAAACTGATGGGATTGGGGAAGAACTAGAAATTGAAATATAAAGCTAGAATATACACACAAAACACAGTGCAGGGTCCCTGTTCCTCAGATTGCAAGCATATAGTCATCTGGGTTTCCAGCATTCTGCCTTGCCCCACAAACACCCCTCCACCCAAATATATTCAACCAGGAGAGGAAAATGAGCAATGCAAACACTTCCTACTTGATTCTGGACACAGTCACCAAAAGGGCAACAGTACCAGCAATACCTAGTGGAAAGTCTTAAAAGACTGTGATTTTTCTAAAAATTGTTTGACCTATGCACAGTGTTTACTTTTCTACAGAGCCAACTAAACTAAAGTTTCTCATATTGCAAATACTGAGTTTTAATTTTATTGTCATAAACTCATGCGGTGATAAAAATAGGAAAATATTTTTAAATACATATTATTTATCCCAGTTAATAGTTAGATATACTTCTTACCAAGCTTTCTACTTAAGTGTTTGGATGACTTATGTGTACAAACTCATGTTTAAATTGATTTTTTAACAGATCTTAAAAAATAATTAGTATATATTAAAATTAACTAAAAGTCTACTTAAAATAAAAAGAATATAAAAGTGACTCCAAATTTTATGCTAATTTAAATATATTTCCTTCTGACCTGTTCA
Source organism: Acomys russatus (assembly GCF_903995435.1). NCBI lineage: Eukaryota > Metazoa > Chordata > Mammalia > Rodentia > Muridae > Acomys > Acomys russatus. Next base: position 40,430,667 of record NC_067160.1, on the reverse strand, counting down.
TCCTATGCTTGTGTTACTACTAACAGTCATAGTTTTAAAGCATATGTGATATACAAAAGCCCATATAATATCGCATTTTTAAACCTTCATTACTTTAATGACTTTTCACTAAATTTCTTTGAAACAATTATGATAGGAATACATGATGACTAAGAATTCTTAGCAGTAGATGTCAACATACTGCTACTCTCTCTACAGCTTTGATTTTTACAAGAGGAAGAGGGGAAAAAAAAAAAAACAGATGCGGTGTCTTTCAAGCACAATGTCTCAGTAGAAGTTTGTTACTATACTCTGAATGAACAGCACTGGCCCTTGCTTTGAAAGATGGTTGCCCATCCTCAGAACCTTCAATTCTGCAAAGGACACTCCCAAGCATTCCTGGTGCCATGAGCAAAACAGAAGTCAAAGAGCAGTAATGCAAAGGGTTTCCTGGGTTTGCGATCCAAACTAAGAGAATGCTTAGTTGTCTCTGTTAATGTCTCCATTCTTGAGATGCAAATTCCAGTCCTTCAATGGGCAGACATCATAAGTTCCAAGTTCACTTTCAAAAAGGATGTGCTATCATCCATCTTGTACAGATGAAAATGTTCTTCTAAATGACTTAGCAAACAAGTGACAATTTTGAGTGTGCAGATACTTTGAGAACACTAACACTTCCCTAGTAAACTCATTAGGTATTGCTTTGGGTTTTTATGTTGGTGCTTATTAGGTTGTTTTTTTTGTTTGTTTGGTTTTTTTTTGTTGTTGTTTTTTTTTTTTTTTTTTTGGTTGGGCTTTGAAGGAAAAGTCTTAGGGAAGCCTGTGAACTTATTTATTGAGCCCTGTTTTTAGATGAATGTTTATAAGAACATGGTTAACACTCATCACTCAAAAGTTTTAACAGAGTATTTCTAAACAGTGTATCTACTGAATTATATTGTCTTAGAACCTGTCACCTTTAATACAAACAAAGGGTTCTTTTCCTCATCCATGGGAGTTTTCTTTAATTTCACCTTTGATCATTACACTTACATTTCTGTTAGTTTTTCAAATGTTATGATTTTCCAAACCATTTATATACATATAAATTAAAGAGAATAAAATAACTTTCTGATATCCAACATGTCTTCTTCATTACTATTTATGTCTCCACATTCTAGAGAACCGTCTCTGGTTTATGGTCCACATCACTGACTTAATTTTCTATGATGTGGCCTTTAATGGAATCTAATTTTTAGTTTACCCTTGGTCCTCCCTCAGCTCTTTTCCAGAATCTTTTCATCTTACCATATTCCCTTCTTATATCTTTGAGTTTTCACTGCATCACATTCATAAGAACCCAATGGCTACTGAGTTGCCTAGCTGTCCTGTGGTCATTGTGAAACTTCCAGCCTCCTCTAGGCACTCTCCTCTGCATTTCATATGTGCTAAAGGCTTTATGCTTGTTTATCTCAAAGGGCAGAAATGGATCCAGCACCTTATGTATGTTTCCTTTAGTCTTCTGCTTCTAGTCTAGTCTAGGACTTGTGTCTTGATGATTCCAGTGATTGATTCATAATCACAGTTCTCACCATTCTCAAATGGTCCTACTATGTCTTGTTATGGTCTAGAACTCTAAAAGGTGACATGATTATATTTTTTTAAATTCCAAGAACTTATTCCTAGCAGTATTTTGTGAGTCTCCACCAGTTTCTGCTATGCATTTTGAGAGGGACAATGTGTTGATGTGTGCCATTCACAAGGCTTAACCTCTCCATCTTCCTCCTACTGTGTCATGATTATTTTGCGGAAATTGCTGTCTCTGAATTATCCCAGGTAACCCCCCCCCCCCCCCAAAAAAAAAGGAAAGAAAAAGAAAGAAAAACCTATTCTGTAATTCAAAGGGAAAGAAGTAGGGTTAGAAGAGGACAAGAGAAAAAAATGGCAAGAAATACCATTAAATATATGGGAAAGAGATTATGTAAATAATCCTGATTCACATACATCTATGACTTTTAATCTAAAGCAAGCCAGTTGAAGGATGGGAAGCTTCTACTTATATTCTGGTCCAGTCAGGGGCCCAGGTGGTCCCAACACCAGGACTTCCCAGTTCTTACACACGTCTTCCCGTAAGCTGTTCTGAAGTTCTGTTACTGTACTGACTGTCAATCTCTGTTTGACTTACTTGGAGAAGCTGAATTTGTCTGAGCACCTTTACTGGCAAGTCCCAAGGAGAGGTTTAGGTGTGCCAGCCAGATGCCCTTTCAAACCAGAAGTTATCATTTGCATCATTTCCTCACAGAGGACATCACACTGAAAGTTCACATTCAAATTCTCCTCTGCTGTGGCCTGTGCTGCTGCTTTCCCTTCACACTGTGTCTTTACCCAGAAGGGATGGCCCACCAGAGAGCAAGCATGGTCTGTCTTAGCCGTGCCTTTGCCCCTTTGAGCTTCTAAGGGGATGCTTTGGATCTCAAAGTGTGAATCAGTCACTTAATCATAATGGCGGCTTTCAGACTATTATTTTTCCATTCGGGAGACTTTTTTTTTTTTCACTCATCTAAAACACACCTTAGTTCTTTATAGAAGTGGGATTTACATCCTAGAAAAAAAAAGTTCCTCTTGGCTTGGATCCCTGGAAAGAAGGTGTGTGAATGGCCTCAAGTTATACATTGCAGAGGAAATACCATCCAGATGCTTCCGTCAGTCTTTTCTTGGCAGACAAGTAAAATCCATACTGAAAGTGAGTCTAAAATTTTAACAAAAGAATTCTAAAAACCCACATTATTGGAATGGGAACTAATTAAAAGTAGCATCCACCTCTCTCCTGATTAAAAAGTAGCCATTTTTAATCAGAGTTCATCACACAGTTAACACTCAGCAAATTGGATTAAAGCAAGAATTTTGGAGGTGAAATAGCAAATGGACGCATGCTCACCCTAGCTCCCTGCCCCTCCCTTCTGAGAGGGAGGAACACGCAGGGCAGCACTCAGCTCTAATGAACTGGACAGGTTTTGTTGTCGGTGAGGTGTTTGCCATTACATATTGCACATAATGTATGGCCCTGTTAGAAGGGAAAAATTGGAGTCAAAGTGGCTGGAAAGTTAGGTCTGCTCCGCGGCTCTGCGAGATTGTTGACATCTGCCGAGGTTGGAGCGCTCAGTAAGCGGGAAATGGGGTGTCACTCTGAGTGGTAGTTTACCATTATCCTGGCATCCTAATGAAGTGTCTGCAGTGCACAGAGCTTCTGGATGGCATCTTAACGCACGGCTAAGCAAAAGCACTTCTCTCCCTGTCACTGTCATCCATCTGCCTGCACCCTACTGTAGCCAATGGGATGGAACCATGCTACAATGTGCTATAAGCCATTTAGAGTTGCACATTGCATAATCAGTCCCATCAAATATGTTAAAAAATGGCTATTATTGGTTATTTTCCTCAAACTCAGGCACCTGGAGTTTGATACATTAAAGTTAAACTTTCTCGAGTGCTGTTTTTGCTATTAATTCCACACACACACACACACACACACACACACACACACACACACACACAACCATCTAATGGAAAGGGTTGTATCCTCCTTTTAAGTATTGGTAATAGACTGAAAGATTAAAACTTCCTTGTATATCAATTAACAATATAAGAGAACGGCCATCTTTCAGATGACTTCTTTTAAGGCAAGGACAACTCCAGTTGCTGCAGACTTATTTTCATCTTAGAGCACATTACTTAGTTTGCAGTGAGTTTTGGGTGCTTTTAAGAGAATTCCTTAAAGACACGGAGCATTTCACCAAAATCATTTGCATCTTAAGCTTCAATTGCCAACACCAGATGACTTAGCTCAGTGCTTTAGCACTACCTAGGATAAAATTCAAGTGCAGTGAAGAGGAAGATGGCTGTACTAGGTGCCTCAAAAGCACACGTGTGTGTGTGTGTGTGTGTGTGTGTGTGTGTGTGTGTGTGTGTGTGTGTGTTGGTGTGTGTGTGTGTGTTACTCCAAAACTTCTGTATAGAGGTTGCAAGCCAGGCTGCAAATCAGCTGGGCTCTTGTAAGAACTGAAGTGTTAAGATAGCCACAAAGTTGAGGAGGCACTTTCTGTTACAGTCAGGGGCAGCCACAACCAGAATCTGTTAAAATAGGGCCAGCGAGTGGCCAAGAAGGGTAGGGTTGTATAAACAAAAGGGCACAGCATAATTCGGTTGCATCAGGAATTTTTTTTACAGACATTAAAACTATGGTAAACATAACAGCGGGAAGCGTGCACTGCCGCACAGTGGGAAGCTCACAGTCTGCGGAGCGGTGCCTGGCTCAGCCACTGCTAGAAGTCTCTGACTTTCATTAGCACTCAAAAATTCACCCAGCTCCCCAGAAGGGGGTGGGGGGGAGATTCCAAGCAGCAAAGCTCCTCACTAATTATTGTAAACGCTCCCAGGTTGCAAGTGGGGGGGGGGGCGGGTTCTAACAGCAAGATGGTGGTAAATTCAAACAAAAGCACCACCCTGAAGTATAAAAGAATAAAGGGGGAGAGTGTTGGTTGCTTGCTCGTCTTTCATTAAGTTGCAAGGCAATCCGTTGGAGTCTTAGGCCACCATTTTACAATGAAATTTTAGAAGACCGAACCAAATTGTGGGCAGCTGCTTGTGAGCAACTGGAGTGCAGGTTGGCTCCACAAATGGCTGCCTCTCCTGGATCTCAAATCCAGCAAGTATACCTCTCAGCTAGCCTCTGAAACAGAAGCAGATTACTCTGGAGGAAATCTGCAGTAATAGCTATTTGATTCCAGGACCAGGGACTAGTGTGGCAATGCAGGAAAAGTGATGCACTCCTATGCAATGCTACCGTCCAGTTAAGTTGCTATTGTTTCGGCCTTTAAAAAGGAAGACTAGGCTTCTTCAAAGGGACAGTGGTCTCCTATTGATGACTATAAGCATTTAGAATAAGTAATAAGTAAAAATTACAGATTTTAAAAATTGAGATGATACGTGTTTATTTTTGCTCAATCCAGACTCGGAATCTGGGTGGCTCATTTGTACCCACCAGCTGCTGTCAGCTCTACAGCACACCAGCTTTCCTTCATGTGTGAATATTTCTCCAGAACTCATTTGCAAAAGAGCCACAGCAATATTAAACACCATATCCAAACCTCTTTTAAACACACAAAGAAATGGGAAAACACATCAGAACTAGACCATTGAGAAAATCCTCCTTTCAGATTTACTGCTTGCTTCACATGCTAGTATAAAATACCCCACCAAGTCCCGTTTGTGATCCATTTGAAACAATCTTGATTTGCTTAAATTGTCACATTCTTTTTGCACATTTCTTCCTAAATGCAAAATGGCAAAGAAGTCTCCTCCCTCTTCATTATAAAAGTGCAGAATTTCTGGCTTGTTTATTCCTAATGGGACACTTGAGAAAGAAGGAAATATATAAATATCTCTTTCAGAAGATTAGTTGCCTCAATCTCTTTTAAAGAGAGGATTTGTTTGTTTTTCCCCATGGTAAACAACTTGGGCTGTGCACTGAAGTTTTCCATTGTTAGATTAATGCCATTACTTTACTGATTTAGTCCTGTGGTTCTAAAGCATCAGACCTTTTATGTCTAATTTCTTCCACATTCTGTGTCCATGCATTTCATTAGGACATTGGTAGTTTGAGATGAAATCTAAGCATCTTTTTGAACAAAATGTTTAGAAGAATCTTTAACTGCATTCTAACTTACTAAGCCAGACAGAATCTTTCAAAGTTCCAGTCTAACAGCAAGAAACTGTTTTATTTCATGTGAGAACCCTGTTTTCTTTGTCTATGTGTGAATGTATTTGTTTGTTTGTTTGTTTGTTTGTTTGTTTCAGTTTTTTTTTTTGAGACAGGTTTGCTTTGTGTAGCATTGGCTGTCCTGTACTTGCTGTGTAGACAAGGTTGGCCTCGAACTCACAGAGATCTGCTTGCCTCTGCCTCCCGAGGACTAGGATTATCCACAGGTGCCACCCGACCTGGCTGAGAAACCATATTCAAGCAAAAGATTTGGGGCAAGAAATGTCATAAATACTTTATTTCAAATAGAGCATATGAACTTTTGTTTTCTCTACTAGTGAGCATTCTATTGATAAGGGCAAGAACAGAGGATGGTCTGGCTAAGTCCAAGAGAGAAGGCGAATCTAAAATAAGCTGACAATTTATAACCTGTGACATTAAACTACACACCTAAAATACCTGTGCCATCCTCTTACAGAATGGTACAGAAATTCCTATAGGGATTAATGGCAACTATATGTACTGTTACCATACAAATGTTGCCATAAAAATTATGTCTAAGATTCTGATAAAAGGAGGGAGGGTTCATGTTTTTGAGACGCTATAGAGAGGAAAAGGGAAGAAAGAAAAGCAAGCTAGAGCAAAAAAATCTGGGCTCAGCAGCTTTCTGGGTGAAATGGTGGGATGTGACTCTGTGATTTATAATGAGAAAAGGTATCTACAACATACAATTTTCTACCTAGCTGCAAATAATAATTCATAGTGATGTCCCTTCCAGATAAAAGACCTTTGCTATGTAGGACCCATGTGGTAAAATGACCATGATAAATGTCAGACCCGTGCAGGTAACGGCTTTACAAACCATTAAGATTAGCCGGCTCTTTTTTCCGATGATAACAGTAACCACGCTGTGACTCTATGTGGTAATAATATCTCAGCCCTGATAAATGCTGGGGCCAGACAGAAGTGTTTATCATTCTCAGCTCAGAAATGCTGACTAAAGCTACCACGTGTTGCCTGTTGTTCCTCTTTTTGCAGTTGTCCAATTTGGCGGGGAGGAGGAAGCTGAATCATAAAATGATTATATAACCCATTTCTTAAAGGAGTTTGCTGTTTGTGTAATTCAGAATGGTCCCCTGCTCTGAGGGTTGCTGTGTGTCAGTGTCAAATAAACCGACAGAAAAAAAAAAAGAGCTACCTTACCAAGCGTTCCCTCATCTTTGTGGGCCTTTTGTTTAGCACAAGTATACTAGGTAATATGCCTTTTCTAAACATCATCTTTAAACTCAAAGCAGAAGAAGGTATTTCTTGCATTACATTTTCTGTAACTGTTAGATAGACCCTATTGTCATGTGAGATTTTTAAATCCTGTAAATTTAATCTGTCTCCCAATAAAAAGAACTAGAAAGTAAAAAAAAAAACTTGCCTAAGAAACTCAAACGTTGAAAAGTGGCATTTCTACTCCTATGAAAGTGTTCAGAGAAGAATTAATATAAACAACTACTTAAGTATTTGCAATGTATTACTGGTTTACCATGAGAAACACTTCAAATGCCTCACAATGCTAAGACTTTTTAAAAATACTCATAAATCCAGATATACATAAATAAACATAATTTAAAGAAATTTTTCACAGAACTGAATTTCAAAGAAATAAACTAGTGAACTGTTTTTTTTTGTTTTGTTTTGTTTTTTGTTTTTTGTTTTTTTCTCAGCACAGATTATCACCTAAGAATGAATTAGTGTCATTTGTAAGTTACAGAAATATGCTTGGCCACCATGATACTCCTAAATTACTTCAAAGACAAAACTCTAGAAAGGAGAGGAAAATTCTGCTCTGCCTGTAAAAACCTGCTGAGTGAGTGTCAGACAGCACCTCCCTCTCGGTCCAGATAAACAGAGGCATCACTGTAAAACGAGGAGAGCAAGTTTGGTTTAAGATCCATCTTAGTAAAGCACAAGGGCCTGAGTCCAATGCTCAGCACATAGGATGAAAAGCCACGCGTGCTGGTGCACACTTCAAAGCAGTGATGAGGAGGTAGACACTGGTGCAGATCTGGGGTTCACTAACCAGTTTAGCCTCACCTCACTAGCAAGCTCCAGATCAAGGAGAGACCCTGTCTCATAAAGGGGACCAGCACCCTAAGAATGATACCAGATATTGTCTTCTGGCCTTCACACAGACACACACAGACACACACAGACACACACACATACACACACACACACACACACACACCAGTTTTAGGTTGCTGAGTTTTAAAAATATATAATCATACTAAAATTGCTTGCTCCCAAGTAATAGCTCTCTTTAAAAGTTACTTACAGTTTTAAATGTCAGCATTTCCTAAACTTCCTCCCCATGTAAGGTCAGTACCCCAGAAGTCCCAGAAAAACAAATACAATTACAGAAAAAAGAAAAGACAATATTTTTACTTTCCCTGAATGTATTTAAGGATACATAAAGTAGTTAATCATGATAATCCTAAAGACCTTCCAAAATAAACTAAAAGAAATTTAATCTCATTGATTTGTGAAATTCTGATTTATTTTGATTTTTCTGTTTTGGCCAAGCAAATTAACATGTCAGAAGCTTTTTTAATTCAACAAATGTCTTGGATAATCCCTTGAGTAAGAAGAAAAAATATAAACTTCATTGGCACCTGTATTGTAATGTGCCTCACATATAAACATCTGTTAGGATATATTTTGTGTTTTGTTGGTTCTCTGGGTCAAAAATTGACAAAGACACAGAGTAGATTTCTTTAGCCATGGACTGCACATTCACCCTCCAAAGTATTGCTCTCTTCATTTGTATGTATGCATATATGTTTAACTCACTATAAATTATTTAAATGATAAATTTACTTAACAATTTCGGGCTCTTGACTACTGAAGAGAAGAGTAAAGAAGCAGATAAGAAGTTTCTGTTAAGAGGCTCATTAGCGGTTCTAATAGCATGCTGACATACACTTCTTGATACTCTGTGCACCCCGAAACACCCACTGACCCTGTGAGAAAGGTGTGTTCGCAATGTCTGCAGCTACGCGGCAAGGTTGGGTTATGAAAACTAAATGACTACTTCCACCTGCAGCTGGACCAGAAACAGCCTCTAGAAATGGAACTGAAGCAGCCAGTGAGCAGTTTTTCCCATTTAAGAAACCCATGGGCTTTTGGCTAGAGTATTCTTCCTATTAATACTGACTGGCTTTGGAGAGTTGTTGCCATTGTTTAAATTTTAAAAATGAGCAAAACACTGGCATTTCCCAGGTGAAACAGTAACAAGGATGTCTGTGCGATTTGTGGATATCGGATGAGCGCATAGAGATCCAGGAGCTCCCCACTAAAGAAGGAAACAGACCTACTTCTATCATTCGGATAGACCCAAAGGTGCTGCACTCAACCCAGCTTATTGGTACTTCAAGCTAAACCTGCCAGGTGTCCGCAGACATTGAGAATGTGTCTTCCTTTTAATTAGCTGTAAGACCTCGCTTCTCTGGATTCTAGAGGGTTCTGTAAGAAGTACAAAATCTCACAAAGGTGAAAGTTGTCAACCACAGATCAATTTCAGGGCCCTGATGACGCCTTGTTCCTGATACAGTGGCGCTTCTGCTTGTATAATCTCTACCATGACCTGTTATGTGATCACAGATCTATCCTATTCTGTGACTTGTTTCTGTTTTTAAGAACATACCAAAGGTAACATATAAGGAAAAAAATAAAAATAAATCACCAGGGTAAAATGTGTGGCTTAGTATAATTTTAGAAACAATATTGGTTGGTAAGCAACCTTGAGTCAAACTTTAAATAACAATCTAAAGACATTTGTCCAAGAGAAGATAACTGTGAGCACTTAAGACATGTGACTGCACTAAAACACTCAGTTCGATACAAGTCCTGTGATCTCTACATTTTTGTTATGTATTAAAGTGAATACTAAGAAGCTTCAAGCTTAAGCAATTTGCCCATCACCGTAAAGCAGGGAAGGCATTCTAAGCTTCTTCGGTCTTCTCAGGGACAAACCACTTCTTTCATTTACAGCATTAATCGGAAGTATGTGAGATGCGCCCCTCCCCCTGAGGCATCTCTTTCTAAAGGAAAGATCTGTTACCTTTAAGTGTCAAACAAGGAATTGTTCTAGCTTGGGTAATTTCTCTTCCTCCACTAAACTTTGCCATTGGAAAGCATATTGTAAATGCTTTGCCCCACAGGTAGGATGGTCTGAAGCAGAAGAGATGCTACCCAATGATGCTCATTTCTATAAACCAGGACGGCCTCTCAACCCGGGCGAAGTGACCACAGCACAAAAGCATAACTCAACTGAAACTAGAAGCTCATTTAACTCTATGCACAGGCTGACCTAGAGAGGCCACCTTGCTCCCACACAAGATGCGTTAGCATTACAAAGTACACGTCAGAAGAGCAGCTGTGCACAGTGGCCTCCTTAAACACGCGTCCATACAGCTATCGTTTAAACGAATTATAGGCAGTCAGATAAATAAGACTTCTATGTATTATATACTGGTAGAATCGAGCCTTTTCTGTCCATGGACCGGAATAACCTAACAGAATATATTTTGAAATGTGATTTAATATGCATCTATAAATAAGTTAAGAAAAATAAAACCACAGATGATAAGACCAGAAAAGAGACTGGAGGTCATCCAGCCCATGGTTCTGCACTGTGCCAAACTCTTTCCGTCATCGTATAACTTTGCCTTATCTCTTACCTATAAAGAACTTGGTTGTAAATGTGTTTAAGTAGTGACATTTCATGCATAGAAATGCACATCTAACTTTCATAAACCATATTATGAAAAAAAAAATGTGCCCCAAGAACCACTAATAGGGTGAATGTAAAGCCACATTCTTATCATAACATTAAAGTCTGTTTCACGTCATAAAACAGATATTACTTTTCCAAGTAGCATGGAATTGTATTTGAAGAAGGTGATTTACAACTCTAGTTTGCTGGAGCTTAAGAAGATGGGGGATAGCAACTCAGGACTTGACCAAAAAAAAAAATTATTTTCGAATCAGCGTTGAATGGTCCAAATGAATGCAGAAATGTTGTGTGTGCAGCTGAAGGTCTCCCGTTTAGAGACCGGAAGGACTAGTTGGAAATGAGGGACTAAATAATGACGATTGAAAACATAGAGTAGATCTAAAAATCAGTGATGCCAGAAGGAAAGTAGAACTGAGTGCAGACAAAGGAGAAAAATGCAGCTTGTTATTTCCAAAAAGAATCCGTACTCTTTAGTGTCCAGCCTAGGGGCCTTCAACTCTCTATGTAAGGAATGTTCCTTTACTTTCTCCAGTCAGCGTTAATGTCAGCGAAAAGTCAGTGTCACCATAGTCTTCTCAGATTTTGAGTACTTCACAATTAACAGAAACAACATGTTAAGAGAGCAATAACAGAGACTCCTTTTATTGCTGTGCTTGACAAATCAGCAGAAGACTGCTTATGTGCTCTTAGGAAGCTGTGTGTGAGTCTTAGCTCCGGGACTACTCCAGGCTTCTGGACAGTGATCCCAGATCCTGACATGACAGCACATGCCAGATTGATTTTAATGTACCCAACTGTGTCTTTAGACGCTTCCCAGCCTAGACATGTTTATGTTACTTACATGCCATGAAAGGGCTATATGGTGTTGATTTAATTGGGAAAACATTGCTTTCTTATAACCCTTGAAAAAGATTTGCTCAGAGTGTGTTCTGAGGAAAAGTAGTTGCTCCTCATTCATATTTCAGTCTTCTTTAGTCCACTTTGTTTCTTTCCCTTGGCATAACTTAGCCACAAATATCTATGTAAACATCCAACTGTCTGATTCCTCAAGTAAGTAGAAAAAGAAGGAAACCTAATAAAATATTTTTAATGTAAAATGTATCATATACAAAGAAACCACCATATAGTTTACAAGATTTCCTACATAAAACTACTCACATATCAGATCAACTCCTTAGACCAGCACAAAAGTATTTAGTGTTACCTAGTGCCTAGCTAAGAGAGCCATTGTTCGACAGTTAGTAACTAGAATGGAGCAATGACTCTGCAGTTAACAGTCCTGCATAGGATCTGAGTTCACCTCCCAGCACCATATCAGACAGCTCAAAACTGCCTATACTTCCACTCCAGGGAACTTGATACCCTGTGGTGGACTCTACAAGTACCCACATTCACATGTGTATATATTCCTGACACTGACACACACACACACACACACACACACACACACACACACACTTTAAAAAGTACCTTTTTAATGGTTACTACAAGCAGATAGTTGGTATGTGTTCTAAGTGGTGAACTAAACCCACAAATGGTCTCAAAAATGTCTTGTGTAAAAAGGTAACCATTTATAGAGTGCTTAATTTCACTAGCCTTTGGGCAAAGTGTGTAGAATACTACAGCTTATTCTATAAAACTGCTCCCTTTTTTTTTTAACTACTCTTTAAGATGCTAGTCAGAAAGAATAAGAAATGTGTAATGGCCTCATAGCTAATGACCTAGTTAGAGTTACTATTGCTGTGATGGAACGCAATAACCAAAGCAAACTGGGGAGGAAAGGGGTTATTTGGCTTACACGTCAACATCACAGTTCATCCTCAAAGGAAGTCCAAGCAAGAACTCACAGAGGGCAGGAACCTGGAGACAGGAGCTGATGCAGAGGACTCAGAGGGATTCTGCTTACTGGCTTGCTCCTCATGCCTTGCTCAGTCTGCTGTCTTATAGAACTCAGGACCACAAGCCCAGGGATGGCATAACCACAATGAGCTGGGCCCTCCCCCATCAAACATAAACTTAAAAGTTTTCTACAAGCTTGCCTATAGCCAATCTTATGCAGGCACTTTCACAAGTAAGGGTCTGTCTTCTCTGATGACTCTACCTTATGTCAGGTTGACACAAAACCAGCCAGCACAGCTACTAAGAATCTATTACAGAATTTAAAGGAAGAACCAGTCATTCTGACCCACATCCACATCTTTCACTCACTAATTTATTTCTTGTTCACTTAACCCATTATTTACCAGTATAGAAGTCATTTTGCATCAGAGGAAAATGCATCACAGTTTGGCAAGGCATTTGTACAGTGGTTCTGCCTTGAGGAGTGTGCAAGTGACCATTCAATTTTAGCTCCAAGGCATCTAGAAGCCTAGCCAGCTTTGTCTAGGTACCTAGACCAACTTTCCGGCCATCTTTCTTGACTGTATTGTGTGTGATTTCATAGTCATAAGGGCTTCTGTGACGCACCTGTATTCTACGAGCATTATATGACAGAAGGGTCACTCTAACAAGAGATGTGGCAACTGCTTTTTTTTTTTCTTTCTTTCTTTCTTCTCCCTTTGTTTCCCGTATGTGCAGTGGTCCAAACCATATTCCGTTGGAACTCTTCTAAGAAGAATTATAATTTTGAAAGCTTTGACTGTGGGAGGCATTATTTATAGACCTTTGTGGTTTTTAGAGGGAAAAGTAGAGCTTCCAAGCCAGGTCTACTAGAAAGACTGCATCCAAATACTGTCTTCAGCAGCACATTCTCTTATAATGCCTTATAAAATGCTTCTTTTGCAACATTCAGTAAGAAAACTGCCAATTTCTAAACTGACTCTTTCCCAGCCGGCTATATAAAGTCCATGTATCTGTTAACAAGAGACTGTGTATTAGGCTTTTGGAAGGACATACTTTTTTTTTTTTTTTTTTTTTTTTTAAGGACACCGTAATAGGCCTCTTTGGCCTCAGTATCAGTGACTCATCTGCAAAGACTTTAGTATGCAAGGGATTATTTTCCTATGAAAGAAACCCAGGTCTCACCGCTCCACAGAACCCTTCCTTCTTCCACTTGTCAAGCTCCCTCACAGAGCTGCCTTCTTCTACCCGCATTCTAAGAAGCAGAAAGGGAAAGATTAAAAGACCACACGGTGAAGTCAGTACACGGCCTTTTTCAAGGCTTCCACATAACTGTGGCTCTCATTGGCCAGACTTGGTCACATGGCCACGCCAGCTGCAGAGGAGTTTGGGAGAGAGACCCCTTGACTGAACATGTTTACCTTCCTGTTCGTGGTGCTACTACCATGCTAAGAAAGAAGAAAATGGACACTATGTGTACTACTTTCCCATATTTCAAGAGTTAAGAAAAGAGTTCTTTAAAATTCTGAGGACACACTTGTTGGAAGTTACCGAGAACATACTGGCAGGGGAGACACCAGATTCAGTGTGAAGGCGGTGCTGAGGGAATGAGATACGTACCCCGATACAGTAGGAAGGCCCTGCCTAACATACACTTGTTCAAAGGGGCTGAATTCATTTTCCATGCACCCCCATCTCTCTGACAGGAAGAGCATGAGGAAAGCAATCTATGGGGTACACAGTTTGGAACAGTTAAAACGTGTGAGGTAACTAGTATTATGCTTCCCGACTTTTGAGTGATTTTTAATGCTCTTATTTTATTGGCAAAAGCAAAATTGATGAGGGTAAAAAGCATAGAAATTATTTAAAATATATTCTTGCTTCTGTATAAATAGTTGCCACAAAAATCCAAACAACACTGGAATATGTACAATAATTGCAGCATGTGTATAATTAAATCATGCTGTATGTCCAACAAGTGGTATCAGAGAACGTGGACTTGCTGTCTCACAATCTTGAAGGTTAGAGGTCCGCCATCAGCACCACTAAACATGACTTCAGATGTTGGCAGGTCTGTTTTCTCCCACAGGCTCCTTGACCTTGTGTTTTTCAGTCTTGGGATGCTCTCATGACACGGCTTCTCCTACATCAGATAGCCTTTCTCTGTTCTCAGTGTCATATCACTTCTTCTCTAACTCTCATGCCCCTCGCTGCCTGTACACACAGCCCACCAGAGCATCTAGCAAGGTCACCCTAGGCAGTCCCTAACTTGATCACACCTCAAGGACTCTTGCCCAGGATTAGAAGACATGCAAATCTTGGGAGGCATTATTCACCCAATACCTTGCAAATAGAAATATAAGAAAACAGTTCACTACCTAATCTCAACAGAAAGATTGCACCAAAAGCACATTGTTACTGTTTTTTGGTGTGAATATAGTCTAATTTAGAGTCAAAACAAAGAAGATCTCTACAAGCGCGTTGAGAATTAACTGATGTTAGTTGCTGTGTCATAGCACAAAGTCTCCTCAGAAACCCTTTCATGTGCCTATGGAAATTCTGTCTTTTCTAATTTCTCTTTTCGATTTTGTTTCAGAAAAGCAAGACAGCAATGTAAGGACTGAAACTATAAAGTCTCTGGTAAGAAGTCTCCCTGCACCAAATCATGACACCATAAAAATCCTCTTTGGACATCTGACCAAGTAAGTTATGCAAGTTTTTGAGTATGTTGTATCGTAGTTGTTGCTGAAATGAAGAACATCTAACTTTCTGTCTATAAGACAAAGGTTCCCCAATTATTTACCCCTAAATAACCTCAATTTTCCTGCAGAACCTGAAAGCCTACTCAATATAGGAAGAAGAAACCAAAAAGAGAACTTCTGACAGCTTTTGTTTCTCCTGGCTTCTTTCTTAACATGAAAATGTTTACTGAGTGACTTTTAGAACCATCCTCAGGGCTCATAATGGACCTTTTGACATTGCTATCCAATATTATGGAATACACATGAACTGATTCAGATGGGCATTGAACTACAGCCCCACCACGTACCAAATCCAATGCCTGGGGCTTACATTCTCTGAATTCCACTTTGAGAAGGCGCTGTTCATGCAGTCAGCTAGAGAGGGAAATTAGCAAACAGAGGGAGCCACAGGCCCAAATGATCTTGGGACCCATGAAAAGCAGAAAGTAGACGGGGAAGTATTGACTGAGCAAGGAGTGTGAGCTTAGGAACTGAAGCCTTATTACATAGGTTCTTGTGGGGTGAGAAGAACCTAGATTCCATGCTAAATACAAGGAGGAGACACTAAAGAGGTTAAACTAAAGGAATATACAACTGCTCTGCTGAATGGAGAATAGACTACAAATGTGAAAGCACGAATGCCATGAGCTACAATCTCTAGTCATCTAGACAACTTGAAGAAGACTTTAGGGGGGTGGTTCCCAATCTTTGGGATGCAGTGACCCCTTTGGGAGGTCAAATGACCCCTTCACAGGGGTCAACTAAGGCCATTGGAAAGCATAGATAGTTTGATTACAATTCATAACAGCAGCCAAATTATAGTTGCTAGTAGCAATGAAAATAATTTTATAGTTGGGGGTCATCACAACATAAAGAACAGCGTTAAAGGATTGCAGCACTCGGAAGGTTGAGAACCATCTCTTTAGAGAGAAATGAGTCAAGAAATCTTATAAGTGGGTCAGGTTGGGTGTGCTGTTGTTTGTGGTATGATGTGGAAAGGAAGGAGAAACCATAGGTGCCACTTTGGGTTTCTGCTTAGGCAAGTTGAGAAATGATAGTGTCACATACACAGATGGGCAAACCTGGTGGAAGAACAGTAAAAACAGGTTTGAAAGCCCTATTTTGGCCATGTTGCATCTGAAATAGCAGTTATTGCCTTCTGTTGACACCTTTAATAAGGCACAGTATGATACATGTGGTGACATCTGAGCTCTCACTCAACATGCATAGCGTCAGTGCACTGCTCACAGAACAGTGAACCAAAACTGCAGTTGTGCCGTGTGAGATTAAAGTTGCTTAATCACCTGAGTCACTATTTAGGATGAATGATTTCTGAAAACTATTCAACTAATCCATTCAATTATTTTTAATTGTGAATGTAATACATGCAACAGCACACAAAATACATAAGTAATCAGCAGCGATGAATATACATTTAAAAAAGTGAAACTTGCCTCCCAGTCATCCCTAGCTTGCTGAGCAGAAGTAACTAACATTATTTTATGCATCCTTCCAGTCCTGTTCCTAAGTGCATGCAAACATATGTCTGCATGTTGTTTCTGCTGCTGTAGCACGTAGCCCTGCACACATTATTCTGCAACTGTTTACAAACCATGTGCTGCCTTCCACTTCATTGAACAGACCCATCTCACCACTCTAATGATAATGCATCAAGGCTGGTGAGGTCATAGCTTGCTATAGTAGTCCCTGCCTTAGAGAACATGTAATAACCTATAGCATTGTATTCGATGTTCTCTCGAAGTTCTGAGCATCCTTTAGTGTTAGAATACAGGAAACAATGGGAGATCTTGGCTCTTAAATGAATAATAGAAAATGGGGCCTTAGAGCCAAATCCTTGGTCTGTAGATTGTTTTAGTTATGGCCTCAGACGTCTATAGCTATATTAAATAATATACCATATCCTGTGGCTATGACAATTAAATGATAGAATATACATAAAATGTCTGGCACAAGAACTAAACATTGCCAGTATGTTATTATTTTCCTCTCAAGATTTTTACCCAACATGAAAGAGATTTTCTAGTTGTAGTTAAAAACTAGAGCTCTTAGTAATTCTAAGTGGACAAAGTCAAAAGACAAATCAAAAATTGCATAATTTGGAACTAAGCTATACTCAATCTTAGAGTTCTTAAAAAACGTCTATTACTTAATCACAATTATTTCTCTTTTTTTCAACTGAAAGGAAAATAAGAATAAGGTCAACCATAGAAATTTAAAAAAAAAATAATAAAGTAAAGAAACTAAGAATTGGCAAACTTCCCTCAGAAACGCCGAATCTATGTAGTCAGGAGCTGTCTGAAGATCAGGATTCTCTATGCCCAGGCATGCAGTTCCTATATAAGCATAACTCTGATATCTAAATGGATTTTCTAACTTAGTTAGATCTTCTGTTTAGCTCACTAAAGCTTGAAATAGATATTTTAAATTAAGATTTTTAGATCAGATTATTGTGTTACCTCAAAGCATTCACATTTTGAGATTTATTGTTATGGGTAAGGGGGGAAAGCATGTTATTTATCAGCCACCAACCTTTCTTGGGTAGTATGGCCAGATTCCATCCAGTACCGATTTATAAACAGGGATTAATTATGCATAAATGTGTGTACATGGGTATATCTTGTTAAGCATGTTTTTCTAAGTTTTTGATAAACAGCTAATTGTGGCATGTCATCAAGGCTTGAGAGGACTAAGTAGAAAGATTATTTAACTAGAATTTTAATATATTCATGTTTGAAAGAATCATTAGACTGCTTTCCTTTTTCTTGGTACAATTGGTAGTTCTTCAGAGACTATACCATCAATACTTGTGTGTAGTTTTATTACATAATGTGTGTGTGTGTGTGTGTGTGTGTGTGTGTGTGTGTGTGTGTGTGTGTGTGTGTTGAAGTTTGGTTTGTGAGAGGGAGGGAGCATAATAATTTGACAAATTCCACTTGATCTCCATACTCTATACTCAACAGAAAAACTATAGTTTCCAGAACTGTGAGTTAAATACTACCCTCAAAGCAGAGAAGCTACCAACTGGGAGCATTTGCTTTGGCACAGCTGGACTAGAAGGTGGAGAGAGGTCTTACCGTAAAATCCAGAACCTTTACAAGGATGTGACTATACTACGCATGATACTACTTACAGACTGAACAGGCTAAATAGCCTCAGCGTCCAAAGTCCTCATTCTTGTTGAAGTCAGAGTCAAGGCCTATGCTCTTTCTTTGTCTGCTCTCACAAAATAGAGGAAAGGGTTCCTAACCAATATCAGAAAGTTTTCACAATTATGCAACGTTACAACTTTAGACTTTCCCTATGGAGAACTGCATACTTCTAGGATACAGAAATGAGAGAAGCAAAAAGTCTGTGGATGTTTCATCTAAAGATCTTAAGATTGCAGCCAGTTCCTACGATCAGAGCTGGAGACCGAAACTTCAGGATGAACAGTTGTCTGAGGATACTATTATTTGAAACATTTATTAATGGCCATTTTCATGAATTAACATTATAGTGCTTGGACCAGAAAGGTCCTGTGACACCTTCTGAATCACCATGTAAAAACCAAGTGCTATCTCTGTAAAATATGTCACAGTTGACTAAAGATGAAGCTAATTGGGGCTACGGGTAGAAGAGTGCTCTGTTTACTAGTTAGTAGCTCAAGGTGTGGCCAATTACAGGAGGTAAGTAAGAAGCAGAGAGTCACTAATGTGTTTGCAGCACATAGTTACAAGGTAGTCTTTGTGTAGGAGAGACATCTGGCAGAGATAGGAGAAAATAAATTCATGAAGCCCTATTAGTAGTTGCAGTTAAATTTCAGTAGATTTCAATCCTGGCATGAATTGGACCAAATCTTAAGGGAACAAAGAAAACAGGCCTCTGAGTTAGCCAGATTGACTTTGTGGCTTGCACTTAGCAAATCAAACACAATCTCAAACTTTGGGGGGACGGGGGGACTGGCCACAAAAGAACACTTAATTCCCACTTATTACATATTATTCAGGAAAGTAAAAATCTCTCAGAAATGGGTGGCCCTTAACCGTAGTTTGAAGAACTGGAGGTTCATATATAAGGCCTTGGGTTCAACCTCCAGCCAGCCAGCCAGCCAAGCAAACAAACAATAGTGAGATTCAAGGATGCCTGAAAATATCTTTATAAAAATATATTTGCTGGTGACTTTTAGCTGCGAATAAGCTTTCTTAGAAGAGATTTGCACATTATAAAATAGATTAAAAGGAGAGTTTTTAAAAATCTTCCCTTTTGCATTGACTCTAAGAAAATTGCCCAGCTGTTCATAGAATTCCAAGGTGAAAAAAAGAAAAATGTTATGAGTGAACAGGCAGATCTCATGGAAGCATGCCAGTTGAATGCCGTGTTAAAAGGAGAAACTGTTGAGCTGTGGCTACTTTATGAGAGCAAACTGATATTTAAAGCCTCTGTGGTCTTCATGGATATTAAATAAAATATTCTGCAAAAGCACGTCTGAGGCAACTTAAATGATGATGACCTAGAAATAGAAGGGTTGTGTGCGGAAACCGTGGTGAGGAAACGGTGCATCCACCCTGGCTTTAGAATGGCACCGTGGGCATTTCTGATATGCAGTGGGGGTCAGATATTGTTAAACATGAACTTCAACACCCAGGAGGCCTCCTTCTGTCCTCCCACTGGTCCTCAGGAGTGTCACTGGTGGGGCTCACTTCTGCCCACCCAGGCCTCAGGCTGCTCGGATCTGCTGTGCTTTGGAGCAAGCTTTGTTTTCTCAGTGCCGTCTTCTGCCATTATACTCTTTTTCTGTACACTTTGGTCTCCCACCCAACCACAACACCTGATATCCAAAGATTTGCAGGCTATGGATATTTTTACTGGAAAATGACGAACATGTACAAATTGTTATTCTATCTCTTTCCCTCTCTCCTTTCCTCCCTCCCTCCCTCCCTCCCTCCCTCCATCCATTTCTCCCTCCCTTGCTCTGTTTCTTTTCTCTTTTCTTCAGGGACAAAGGTAGCAAGTGGTTTAGAATAAGCTCAAAGCACAATGGCTTCTTTGCCTGTGTGTGTGTGTGAACATTACTCGTCACTTGGAAAAACTCCCTAATGCACTTCCAGTGGGCCTCAAGCTCCTCCAGGAGACTCCCTTGGGAGAATCTGGCCTGTGGTTAAAATTAATTATTCAGGTTGTGAGGTGAAGCAAGTTTCCAACTCCCCATAGAGATTATTAAAATGTCATCTACCTGGGAAATATCTTGGCACAGAATTTATAAGATTGTGAACCAGGGATCAAGGTGCGATGATTCTGCCCATGTTGTACCCTTATCCTAGGAGAAGGCTTAGGAAGGCAAACCTTCAGGGTGGAAGTGAAAAGATTACTGTTGCTCCTTAGATTTTGCGTTTGAATAAAGAGTAGAAAACAGTAAAGTTACAATGGTTACTGCCCCATTTATTGCTGTCTTCTGTTGTTGATCGATCAAGCATCACCCCCATGGGGATATTTGCCTCTGAGAAGTAGAAATTTTTAGCCACATTCTTCACCAAGATTCTTGCCCTTGTCTTGATTGAAAGAACTGGGAATTTGGAACTTGGAGTAGAAAAAATATTATAGTCCCAATCTCAGGCCCTATAAGCATATAACATTGAGATGATAAATAATGCCTTTAATGTTCCTTTTATCTGTGTTTGAAATATTTTAAATAAAGTATTACATATTTGTTCATTAGTTGCAAAAATCCTGTCATCTGTCTACTTCCTTTATAATGCCTTAAACGGGTGTCTGTTAGCTTCTAGGGCCTACAGGAAATAGTGGATTAACAAACTGTCAATCTTAGACCAGATCTAGCCTGCTTCCTGTTTTCATCAGTACGTTATTTGAAACACACACCTGTTATTTATATATTTCCTAGAAATTCTTTCATTCTACAAAGGCAACAATTAAATAGTCACAAGTTGAACAAGATGTACCTACTAGTGAATTTGTTGCAGAAAAGTGTTTGGTCACTGAGTTCAAGGTTCAGAGAGCCCAAAGGGCACCTTCAGGGTATACAACACAGGCTATCTTTACATGTGCACATTTGGTAGACAACATATAAAAGCTAAAGATCGGGCAAGTTTCTTGTATAAAATGGGATAGCATCTGTATATAACCTATGGTATCTTTCTACATATGAATTTAAATAATCTCTGGATTACTAATAGCACCTAATGTAATGGAATGATATGAAAATAACTGTTGCTATTTGCCACCATTCAAGAAATAATGGCAAGAAGGGTATTCTGTGCATGTTCAGTGCAAATGTAAAAAAAAATTTTTTAAACACTTTTCATTGGCAGTTATTTGACTCCTCCAATACAGAACTTGTGAACCCAAATGGTAAGTTGTACTGTGTAGGAGGGCATGGAGAACTATAGTGTGACAGGGGGAAATGTCCTTCAAGATAAATAGTTACTAATTGTAACTAGAAATAGAAGAATATGAATTCAGAATATTGTAGAGAAGATAAAATTTTGAGAAAGCCCTAGCATTGTAAAGGAGTTGGCATCTCAGGACCATTGTGGGAGGGCCACAGTACAGAGGTAAAGCCTAAGGATTGCACAGGAAAGGATAAACAGAGAAGTGAGACAGGACACAAGTCTAAGATATAAGAGGAGTTAGGCATCTAAGACAGGATACAGGTAAGAGAAGGGAGCAGGCCAGCCACAGGTGCCACGGAGGAAGCACACCCCATGTAGCACTTGCTCTCCAAGTGCATGAGGAGGTAGGAAGAGGGTTCCAATAGGGTTCCCAGGCTTTGAACCAGCTAAGAGGCAATACCTGTAGCTCACATATGAGGGAAAGGGGCCAAGTCAAATCACAGAAGGGCCCAAAACTACAACGTAGTATGATTTGGTCACCATTTATATTCCACTAGCGGAATGTAGTAGAGTAGAAACAATATTATCTTTATGTAAGTTTGGGAGCCATCACTTTGGTGAAGGTAATGGCATCAGACCACAAACAACCCCAAGCAACAAGCTGAAAACAGCATCCTTGGAGCCTCAAACGTTGGCAGTCACAGGGAGCAATGCACTTGGAGAATGTCAAGCCTACTTACAGAAAGAAAATTGTAGCAGAGGCAGAGATATTATATTTTGTGGTTAAGCCTACTAATTTCTCAGAAGAGGCCTAGAAAATGCTCAACCTACAGCACATGTGCACAAAAGCTTAAAATGAGTAAATAATGAAACAGGAAGTTCTCATGATAATAGACCATTGGGCCAATTTCTAGCCGTGAGCAACTACTGTTCCTATCTTTCACCCAGCATTTACAAAAATGCCGGTGAATAAATGGAGCATTGAGCAAGGAGGGTGAGGATATTCTGTAGCTTGGGCTCTTGAAAATATTGGAGAGAATAGAAAATGAAAACAAAAATTGACTTGACCCCTTCTGCCACTAGCACGTTGGCCACAGGGGGAATGAACGTAGGCCACTGAGTCCTTAATAGGGCTGTTGGCAGAGACTGATACAGCGTTCCAAGCCTGGCCAATACTCAACAATTTTGTGGAATCAGTGGAATGTCCTGACTTACTTAAAGGTGGCAGTCACCTAGAAGTCAGTAGGTGGACCTGGGTGAGATCAGCTTCTTTGGGTTGGAATGTTAGAGACCTGACATGTTCAGACTAGGACTAAGAAATATCCTGCTTTAAGGCAAGTTGTCCTTTTTGTGTACCTGTCCTTATCTGATCTCTACTCTCTCTGTCACAACAAAGAGCAGCCCTCTTCTGACCACAGAGAAGACAATATTAACATGCCAGCCACATAGTAAGAGTGAGTGGGGCTAACGGGCTGCAGCAACGTTAGGACCACTGTGACCCTCTCAGAGCAATTCTAATACTGCTTCATTGGGATCAAGTCACCATTACTTGTGTGGTTTTGTTTTTTAAATTATTGTCTGTAATTAGTAATAGGTGAGAGAACTTTTTCCTTTTATTGAAAATAGATTTTGTATACAATATATTCTGATTCTGGTTTCTCCTTCTAGTATTCCTCCCAGTGCCTCCCTACCTTGTCCCTTGTCTCCTCAAGATCTATGCCCTCCCTGGCTCTGTTAGAAAATAAACAGGAATCTAAGGAATAATAATAAAATAAAACCAAACGAATTTAAATATGAAAAAATTATGAAACAGGAAAAATAGCCAAAGAAAAAGTACAAGAAACACATATAGATACAGAGACACACACGTTTGCACACGGTGGAATTCCTTAAGAATCCCAAACTGGAGGCCACAACATATACACAAAAGACTGATAAGGTGTGTGTTGGGGGGGGGGGAACACTTCCTTGACTTAACCTCATGAAACAAAGAATTTTGTGTCTCTTGCTGGGCACGGGGCCTACTCTGGAGAGTGGTTTGTTTCCCCAGTGAGACTCACAGAGAAAAGTAAATTTTCATTTGCAAGTGGTTATTTCTTCTCTCTCTCTCTCTCTCTCTCTCTCTCTCTCTCTCTCTCTCTCTCTCTCTCTCTCTTCATTCCTCTTTCCCTCTTTCTTTCCTCACCTGATATTTAATATTTGAAGATAGCATGAAATATTTTGGAATTCAAACACATGATAGGGAAGTTGGGGTTGACATGACAGAGCTGCAATTGATAAAAAGTCCTCTCATGAGTGGGAGACCTTGGAACACTCAGCCCTAAAGGGGGTATCTCCATCAAACCCCTCCACTCGGGCTCAGGGAACTCCATGGAAGAGGGAGTGCAAAGAGTGTAAGAGCCAGAGGAAATGGAAAATACCGAGGAAACAAAGGATTTAGAGGAGACAAAAAAAAATAAAAAATAAAAGCAAAGGCTGAATGCAAGAATGAAGACATCTGATTGCAGAGCTCACTGTGTCCTTTTGTGGATAAGGAAATGTTATTCATCTGCTCTGTGGGTCAGAGACAGCAAACTTCAGAGTGGAAAGGGGGAAAAAAATCACCCAGACCTCAAGTCACCTGATTTCCAGTCTACCGGAACACACTGCACTCTCCTGCCAACACCAATACCCAACTCTAGTTCCTGGGAAGAAGGCAACACATAAGAGTGTTCTGGAGAAGCAGCCTGGAGAGGCACTGTCCTTTAGTCAGTCCCCCTAATTACACACCACACATCATCCCAGTCACTCAAAATCCCCTAATGTACCCTAAGCAATGAGAAGCCCCCGATGGTTACAGGAGCCTTAGCAGAACCGTGTGATAATCTCCCTGCTCTTCCTCCCTCTTTCTCTTAATATGTTGCTTTCTATCCCGGAAGCAGAGGGGTGCTGCATCCTTCAAGTGTCAAAACCCACCGATGCCTCTGCATGTGTTTCTCACACTTCCAAACAGCACTTTCTGGAAGGGCAGTGACAGAGCTGCCACTTGCCACCACCTTTCTCCTCTGTAAATGGAAAGCACTGAACCCAGATGCCCAACCATGGAAGACTGTCTTCCAGAAGTGGCATCTGGCTTCCTGGCAAGCCCTTCCAGAGAGCTGTTTGGAGAGTGTTGCCTTGTCTCGGGATCTGTCACGTGTATCTGACACCATGGCCTCCCTGGCTGGCAAGTCCAGGCAGCTGCCAATTTCTCTTGGTTCACCTTTAATTCTGAGAAACTAGTTCACTCATTTTCACTTCTCACTGAATTTGTTTCTCTCCCCTTTGTCCATAAGAATCCCAGGACAACTCCAGTACCTCTCTGCTTTCCCCCTGCCCATGTTTTCTGCTGGCTTCTGACTTTTGAATTTGAACGAAATCTTCAGCCATTGAATCCCAAAATAAAATGGGCTACTTTTAAAATATTTCTTAGCCGCTTCTTATCAGTGAAGCCCACTGTAAACTGCTTTTCTAGAAAAGAAAGAAAGAAAGAAAACCAACAACAACAACAAAACATTCCCTCCAAGTAATTTATTATGGTCTGTACACAAAACATGAAAGTCTTCTTGACATTTGTCTATTACTTCATTAAATCATACTGGCTCCCACACATTCTTGCTTCATGTTACAGCAAGAACAAAAGAATATCTCAGGACTAGAACATGCAAAACAACATGACCATTCACAGGGGGCAGGAAGGGTCTTACAAACAGCCCCCACTTTGGGAAACTAAAGTTTTTTTGAAAGGAGCTTCCTTTTCTGTTAATATATACCTGTTTAATATATATTTTTAATTGTGAGGGATTTGTGGGGTTTGTGGATAATTGTGAGGAACACGGAGTCCAATGGTAGCCCACGCAACAGGAAGCAGTGACAAGGTGCTGACAAGTCCGGCAGCAGTACCCAGAATGCAAAGGAGAAAGCAGAAATTAGAGCTGCAGGGTGACATCCAGGAATAGTGAAGAAAGGGTAGCTGCAAATTTCCATGTCGTTTATTTTTTTTTTTTCCTTCATGCAAAAAAAAAAGGGGGGGCAGAATCTGTATGAGATTTCAGACCTCGGGGCTGTAAAGTCTGGGTTGGAAACTGACTGGAGTGTAGCACGGGGCAGGAGGAAATCTCAGCCATAAATAAGAGCTGGCCCGTGGCCAGCAGCAGGCTGGACCCATACTTGACTTTGAAGCACTTTACAGCTAAGACCTCTCGGGTTTAACCTGAATGAGAGCCTCTGGGGACAAAGGCCTGGGTCAGGCCGCTGGGAAAACAGCTTTGGAATCCTCTGTATGACAGTGAAGTCCAATTTTAGATTGGAATTTGGGGGTTGGGGGACATGACTCACTAGATTGCAAGAATCTCGGTTCTATTCCCAGCTCCAAAAAGAAATAAAATAAAATCTTTAAACTATTTTCTCTTCAACTCAACAGTATTTGGGGGTCTATAATTTTCACCCAGACCCCTTTGCTAATATGTGCAGAGGAAATTCAAAAGTGTAACTCAGAAGCTTTGCAGAGATTCTGGGGTCTCATCTATGGTTATTTCATCTCCGTTCCTAAGCCTGCTTACACTCTTTATAGCTGAGCTGTTTTCCCAACATTCCTTTCTTTTCAGCATCTTTCTCCCTTGTGTCACCAATACCTTCAAATCCTTTCCTTTGTCCTTCACTATAGGAACACTCTTCCAGGTCAAAGCACTGTTGCCTGCGTTATTCATCTGCCCACTTGTTCATGAAGCAAACACGTATTTGGTATGATGTGCGTTTGGTAAGCAGGTGTGCTTGGTGCTGAGCTGGAAACAGCTTTACCAGGGAAGCAGTAAGTGTTTGGGAAGTAAGGTCATCTGTGCTACTGACCTGCCTGCCCACATCTGGGCATGTTCCTCCCAGAATCACTTTCTCCGGTATTGGATTACAACTGCACTTTTCTCCTCTTCTGACTGCAGTTTGCAACCTAGTCGATCTTTAACAAGCACTCAGTTGGTCTGTCCACCACCCTGAGTAAGCCACTGCTCTTTTCCTTCTTTCCTACTGTCACCAAAACAGGGGGAAACACTGAGGCAGGACAGAACCTCTGTGGAGAGAGTCAAAGCATGCTGCTAGACTGGCCCAAACTGACACCTTTTCTTGCACTATTCTTCATGAGTTGCTAGTCCACACCACCTTATCATGACGTCTCTTTATCAGTTTTGTCCCTTCATTTGTTTATTACGTTCGTTGGTTGTCATTTGATTCCCATCGATGTGGAGATATAATAATATTAAAGGAACTGCCTAAATGACACTTTAAACCCTGTTGACTCTATTCTTGGGCATCCAATTACAGTCCATTTGTTTACATAGTGAAAAGGCATGCAAAGGGATGCCTTACATAAGTGTGAGGAGAACACACGCCTGCCCTCCTGGCTCCCAGTTCATCTCTTCTTCCATTTACATCCCCTGCTGCCGCTGCAGAGTTGGATTTCCCTAATGCTGATCCTTCAGCCCTCAAAGAGGGATCCCACCCTCTTACCTTTCTGATTAGGGTCAACTGTCCCCACAGATAGTGAGGCATTTTACTGGTGCTTTGCATATACCTTGCTAAATCTTTTTAACTAGGAGAAAGAAGAAATGAAGTACACACTCTGTTCTCTCTAACTTCATCCTCCCCTGCCATCATAAGGAAAATAGGCAACTCCTGCATGCCACGCCCCTAAAGCAATTCATAGGTCCCTGGCAATCACAGGATCTTGCTCCAAATCTTGAAGGGAATTTACCCTTCATCTGCCCTTCTCCCTATAGCTATCAATAGAAAGGCCTATTTTTCTCCACCCTTTATCATATTCCTTTATTTATTTACTTACTTATTTATTTTTGCATAGAAACTCTCATCCTTAAGACAAACTTTGAGCAGATGGCTGCCAAAAGTAACTAATGCAGTCATCATTATGTCCAGTAATTTCTGATCCCAATGCACTCTAACCCAGGAACCAGTAGTCCAGAAGAAAAGACGCATGCACTTGTATAGTGCACTGGAAAAAGCTGAGTGCGAAGGAGATGACCAGAGGGGGGCGTTCTCTTCATCATGCAGCCACCTGAAAAACACAAGCTAA
This sequence comes from Acomys russatus, assembly GCF_903995435.1. Lineage (NCBI taxonomy): Eukaryota > Metazoa > Chordata > Mammalia > Rodentia > Muridae > Acomys > Acomys russatus. The sequence continues at coordinate 40,403,138 of NC_067160.1, read as the reverse complement.
TTAGCAGTCCGCAGCCACACAGCACAGCAGTTTGATACAAGAGGCGAACAACGCTTTACCTAATTGAAACTACAGAGCTGACTTAGGTAGGCTGTATGCAATTACACAGATTGGAAGTCAGCCAGGACACGGAGGTTAACAATCTCTCCTTTCACAAAAGGCACCACAGGAACCTTAATGACCACAAGTGCTGAGGGCCGCCATCCTGCATCCTATCCAAAGAGCTCACCTCTCAGCCCAGGGTCCATCAGATGGACTTAATGGTGATGACTAATTGGCTGGAAGAGTGCCCTCTGTTGGCTCAGCTGTAGTGCCCTGTGCCTAACTCAGGAGAAGCAGCAAACAGGCTTCGAAGGACTAGAGTAGAGAGGAGCAGGGTGGAGCTGGTTATGAATAGAAAGCTTGTCAGAGATGCTAGGCAGGAGCCAGAAGGCTACCTGTGCTGTTGCTCCCGTGGCCAGAACTTCTGCCACGAGCATGTTTAAAGTAAGGTGCTATAAAGTAAGCCACCTGCAGGATTTGATTTGAAAATTATAGATTCTGATTTAGGAAGACTAACACGGGGCCTGGGAATCTTCATGAATAGCTTTTTAGGAGAAAGTGCTATTGCACTGGGGGACTACACTTTCACAAACCAAGTTCTGTAAGAAGGAAAAGAGGTTCTCTGTAGACAAAGGAGAGACTGGCAAGGAGAAGACGATCTTCAAAATGCAGTGTGACACCCAGAGTTATCCAATTTGCTTCGTTTGTGCTAGGAACTGAGGTGAGCAAAAAAAAAAAAATTGGAAACTCCAAATTAAAAATGTGATCTACACTCCACTCCACACTGGCTTGATCGTGAGGATGGGGAAGAAGAAATTTGGTCCTTGACCTCATGAGTGAAATGCCTACCTGACCAGACAGTGTTCACATTCCTCACAAACTGGTTACACCAGCCAGAGCATGCCTGCAAGAAGCCTGTTACACTGCCTAAGAACCAGCATCATTGGGTTTGCAGAAGGGAGCAGAGGAAGACATGGTAAAGGAGTGCAGATCGTCAAAGCTCGATGAATCCATGGTCAGCTAAGGAAGGGGAAAGATTCCAGGTTGCTAAGTAACAGTCAGTGAGCAGGCCATTTTTAAGCTTATTGGGGGCAAACACGGTTGCTGCTGTTAAGGGGCTTTTATGATGAAACATGGTTCTACTATGAAGGATCCTAATTGTGGGTGGGATTGACAATTGTGTTCTTTAGCTAAGTGTGGTTTGGAATAATTTCTGCATGTTTTATGACTTTTTAAATGATGAAAGCTACTGACATTTGAGAAGAAACACACATACTTGAAAGGAGATATCTATCCATCTATCCCTAGAAGTAATGCAGTTCTCTCCTTTTAGACATAATGCCAACTGCTGTAAACTATGAAAGGTAAATTTTAAATATACATCTATCCTCATGTATGCTTTAGCCTTATTGCTACAAAATGCTACCACTTGTCTCACATATATATGTGTGTGTGTGTGTGTATATATGATGTCATATATAAATCATTTAGAATATTCAGCTATCTAAAGCTAGTAGGATAACCACCTACCCCAGAAGAATGTAACATGCTCAATAAATCTGTGTTATGGAGCATTTATTTTGTGGCCCAACATCAGGTAAATAAAGTTTAGAAAATCAAGAACTGTAAAATTGGAGATCCAGGGATATACTTTTGCATAGCTACCAATCTAATGATGTGAGGGCTTAAGAAAAGAGAGGATAATTTACTGCTAAATAGAACTTGCCGTTCATGACTCAAATGAAGACACCTAGTGAAAGCTCAGATGTGGCCAAAACGAGTGTGTGCTATGGAAGAGGGAAGAGAAAAAGCAAGTCCAATGCACAGAGTGACTGGGGATGAAAATGGGACTCACAGGAAAGTTGAAATCTGAGGCCTCAGGCCACTAGGAAGTAACCAGGCTATTGATCAGTTAAATAGCATAAGTTCTGGACTTAGAAGAATGGTTCTATGGTTAAGAGCATTTGCTGTTCTTCCAAAGGACCAGGCTCGATTCCCAGCACCACTACACTGGCTCACAACTACTGGAAACTCTAGTTCTAGGGGAATCTGGCACCTTCTGCTGACATCTCTGGGAAGCAGTCATGCGCATGGTAAACATGCATGCAGACAAAACCCTCATATACACAAAACAAATAAATTTCATAAAATTCAATAAATAATATAAGTTCCATTTGTAATTTAATTATCTCAAATAATGCAATTCCACTGTAAAATGAATGTAGAATCAGATGGTCCTAAAGAGCCTGGAGCAAAGCTGGAAGTCCATCAGTTGTCTAGGCTCTCCTCTGTTTCTGGCTTTGGCTGTGAAAATAACCAGGAAGGGGGAAGCTCCTAAAGAGGCTCTAAAACATATGTTTTTGCTCATCTTTTTAAAATGGTACTTGGAGGCCTAAGGAGTAGGAGACAATGCCAAGGTGCCCAGCCTATTGACTACAGAATAATGAGACCACCCATAAAACTGAAGCATCTAGAAATTATTATTGAGTGACAATCATTGCCCCTGTGCCATTCTAGGGAATGTCCATCTACTGAGGAGGTCACCTCAACGTTATGAAGGCTGTAATAAAGCTAATCCAGATAACACAAAGTATATTGAGTTATACGATAAGGAAAGAAGTGCCATTGCATGCTATGGAACTAGCAGAATAGAGTGAGATGATGGACCATGGAGAGAACTAAGGGTGCTGCTGGGACTCTGGTATGCTGCCCAGTAGAAACTTAAACAGCAACCCAGCCACAAACTATTTGATCTACAATGATGTCCTGCCTGCAAGATATGCTAGGGTACTGATGGCACAGAATTCATGGTGGTAACCAGCCAGTACCTGGTTTGACTCAAGGTCCACCCCATGAGGTGGAACCCATACCTGACATTGTTTGAGTATGCCCAAGAACCAGAGATTAGATAGCCCAGGTACCTAGGGTAAAACCAAATATTACTTACTAGTCTAAAATAAACAGAAAGTAGCCATAAGATGACTTCTAATGCATTTGGCTATATTAATAGGCCAGAGCCTTGCTCAGCCACCATGAGAGAAACTTTCTCCTGCAGCAGATAGGAACAAACACAGAGACCCATAGCCAGATATTATGCAGAGAGTGGGAGACCCTGGAACACTCAGTCCTAAAAGGGGTATTTCCATCAGATGCCTCCCCTTAGGATCAGGAAATCCTTGGAAGAAGAAGCAGGAAGGCCAGAGGAGATGGAGATGTTTTCTTGGACACCAAGAAGACAAGACCCTCTAAAGTAACAAACTCATGGACACTGAGGTAGTATGAACAGGGCCTACATGAGTCTGTACCAGTTGGGATCCTAGGGCTGAAAGGAGAAGTGAGGACATATCTCCTTCCCTAACCCAGAATGATCTATAGTTGATAACCACTTGCAAATAAAAATTTAGGTTTCTTCAAGGAAGTCCTACTGGAGGAACAAACTACACTTAAGGGTAGGCTATTCACCCAGCAGTAGATGGCCACAGAGAAGGAACTCAAGGGCATCTTTGGAGGTTCCTTACTCACAATGTCATGTCAGGGCTATTTCTTTTCTTTAAAAAAAAAAAAAAAAAAATTACGTTCCTGCATGTGCAAATGAGTAGGTCTGTGTTTCTTGTACCTTTTCTTGGGCTCTTTTCCTTTTGTTTGTTTCATCTAATTCCAATGTGTTAGTTTTTGTTTTATCGTACTGTATTTTATTTTATTATTATCCCAGAGAAGCCTGTTTGTTTTCTAATGAGAGGCAGAAAGGGAGTGGATCCAGATGGGAGAGGAAGTGAGGAGGAGTAGAGGGAGGGGAAAGCAGAATCAGGATATATTATGTGAGAACAAAAGCTATTTTGGATAAAAGGAGTAAAAAAAATGTTCTATGGAGAGGAATAAAGATAAGGTCATTACAGCATTAAGAGTGTAGACAAGGCATTAGTGAGGATAGCTCTCATGAGGGTGGTCCAGACTGCACCAAAGCCAGGGCTGTTGATGTGTGAGATCCAGACAGGCAAGGATACTAGTGTGGCCATAGAGAAGGAAGGACAGGAAGAGAAAGGGAGGGCTCACGATGACGAGGACAAGAGTAGGTTAAGTGGGGCTTTTGGAAATGCTAATGCCTTAGTCTTTCTCTGAGGCTTAGAAAGAAGAAGAGGAGGTTGCAGGACTTGAGCAGCAATGACTTGAACTGGCCTTCTCAGAAGGAGCTGTGTGTTGAGAATGCATTCTGGGAGACAGGAAAGCCACTTTCCGATAGGTTGGAAGATTGGAGACTGGCTGAAGTCATGCTTAGTGGTCAGCTTCCTCAGTAGGTGTAGGTATAACGTGTCACTCCTTTGCAACTGATCTTACCATCTTCAGCATAGACTTTAAACGTGTGTGTGTCTCTGTGTGTGTGTGTGTGTGTGTATGTGTGTGTGTGTGTGTGTGTGTGTGTGTGTGTGTGAACTTTAATGACATGATTAGAAAACCTATAGTTAGCCTGTAGTCCCACATCTGAAGATTCAACCCACCATACTACCACAAATCAAACACAGTTTTAAAATTCTTTTTTTTATAATAAGCATACAGAGATTATGATTATTTTCTTATCACTATGCTTTGAATAATATAACAACTATGTATACATTACTGGCATTGTATTTCATGTTATAAATAGTCCAGAGAGCATTTAAAGTATATAGGAGGATGTTCATCTGTTATATACAAATACTGTATATTTTAAATAAAGAACTTGACCTCTATATAGGAATTTTTGTTAGTAAAGGGAGACCTTATAGCCAGTCTCTCCAGGAAACTGAAGGGGTGACTATTCTAGTATGGGGTTTTAACATGCATGAAAATCCAAGCAGAATCTAGCCCCAGCACTCAACACTGCATTGAGCCCAGGGCCTTAAACAGAAAAGACACAAGACTTAATTCAGGGACAGCTGACTTTTCATCCAGCCTTTCACTCACCCTGTCACATTGGACAGTACATCTTCTTGTAGCATTGATTTCCTCTTTTATATTAAAAGGCATTACAAATACCTGTAGCTTTAAAAGGGATCTCTATAACAATTAGAAGTGGATGTGAATAACCACCCAATAGAAACTCTGCAGCATCAACAACTTGCGAAGTTTGTCTTCACATGCATACTCCCCCCGAACCCCCCCGACCCCAGGCTCCTTTTGAAACCATGGACAGGTCTTCTCTGCATGGTGTTAGACAGCTTTGTTCCCTGAGAGGAGGAAACTTTTCTTCACAGGTGTAGGTTCCCATGTAACTGATAGAGGCTAGGGCCATAAAGTGATTCGGTAAAACATTTTAGCAGGTAGGTAAAGGAAGACACGGCATAAAAGAAGGAAACAAATTGAGATATATCTGTTTTAGAGTAAAGGTTCCACAGCTCAAAAGTAAATGCATTCACTGAAACACTTCAGGACCAGCCAAGAAGGAAGGAAGGAAGTGCTGGGATCCAGCACAGCAAGAACCACTAAGTAGCAAAGGGGAAAATTGTAAAGTAAACAGAAAAATCAGAATTAGCTGCATTACCCAGACTTGAAGAGTATCATCCAATAGCATTATTCAATAAATAATTCCAGCCCAAAAGGATCCAAACAAATTTCAATTAGCTGCCATTTCACCAATCAGAAACTTCTAATAGTCATCCATTTATCTAATAACCACACTCTCGAACAGAGATAACTCCAGTTCTTAATGAGAGCTTGAAGATTCAAAAGTTCCTTGTGAATTATCAAAGGATGCTAATTCTGTGTCCTTGTAATTTTAGCATTAATTGTGCTATTTGATTACTGCTAATCCGCATATGATGATAAGTGTTTTTAACCAGAACATTTGCTTAATCAGAACTTTCTATGCTCCATCTAAGTGAAAGAAAGTTACTGGAAATGAGTGAATAATTGTACGTTAAGCCATTTTCTTAGGCTGTTCCTTAAGAACACACTTAAAAGCCACTTTTGCAACATACCTAGCCAATAACAGAAAATGTACCTCCTCTCCAACACCCACTTTGTCTTTTTTAATTGACATTTTGGAATTCACCTGAAAACCACAATTTGCCAAGACAAAGCTTGGCCTTGGAGAAGACACCATATTCAACCGCAATCTGGAGAAAACAACATATTCCATTCATTTAATTGGATTTTAACTGTTATTTTTCTCATTATTACAGCCTGAGCATCATAAGTTGATTCTAGCAAAACTAGGCTGTGGGCAACAAAGAGTTAAAGCCAGACCATTCACTCAGTGTGCCCTATAATCTTGCCACCTCATCTCAACCCCTCCTTCCCTATGGTACCACAAAATGAATAACGCTTTAAACATAGTTTTAGCAATGCTAATATCTGAACAGTAAAAGATACCTTAAGACCTTCATCAAGATTTTTTAAGGCCTCATTTAATGTCAGTGTCAAGGTTCTATGAAGAATAATTAATAGAACCAAACAAGGTCTATGTGGCCATCGATTGCCAGGGAATTTATGCAGGTAACTCATTAATGCCACAGGGAGTTCTGCATGTAAATCCCAACGCCTTGATAGGGAAATGGGACCCAGTGATTTTTCTTCCTATAAAAAACACAAACAATGACAAGTACAAAAGCGAATAACCTGAATATCTAGACAAACAACTCTATGGCCTGTGAAAGTTTTCCATTTACACCCTGTCACCTCTTCTTTTCACATGTATAAAAGATGGGGCAATTATTTCAACAAACCTACCCATATAAATCAAGGCAGTTTTGCTGTGGGAAGACTGGGCGTTTAAGGCATTTAATATTTCAGCATCCCCAGATTATCACCAGGATCCATTTCGCTCTGTGGTCAAGAGCGTGATTAGCCCTGTGACAGGATATTGGCCATTTTCTATGAAGATCTGGAAACGCTAGTAAACAAACACCAGTTGGGAGAGTAAGGAGGACTCTGCGGACTGGAATGCACCCTACTCGTAATGGGAACAAAAAGCTGGCAATCAAATCTAAAGCAAAAGCTAAATCACAGCAGAGTGACCTACTTTAAGGCATTTGCCAAAGAAGCGGTGTTTTCAGACAGCTCTTCTGAAGCCGCGTCTCTCTGTCTATGCCATCTGCAGATTTATTACTTCGCCTGAAAAAAAAAAAAAAAAAACAAGGAGGGGAGACTGTTATTTGAATGATACAGGAAAGATTCCAGTATTGTGGGCACCACACCCACACCTACTGATGTGGTCCAAGGTTTTGCTTTAGAGGCACCTAATTAAGAAACCCTGACTCATTTACATGGAGACGTTTGATCTAAATTACACTCCAAACCGCACCAAATTGGGAGCATCTGGGAATGTGAAATGTTTGCTCCCTGTGACGGCTAGAACAGGGCCAGCTCTGGACGGCACATGTTCAAGTGACGAAAAATATTTCACATGTAACGTACTTCTGAGACCCACTTTTCCACTAATAAGTCATAGCCAGCCTAACCAGTATCTGTACTTCAACAATTATTTCAGGCTGTGAAAAATTATGTCACTATTTTTCTTCCTACAGCTAAAAAGACGTAGAAAGACCACCCACTTAGCTTGTTGTCATTGATTTAAAAAAAAAGTCTTTGAATGCAGCCAATAGCAAAAAAGGAAAGCTGAATAGGGTAAAGGCTGGTCATTATAAATATCCAAGTTGCCTCCAAAAATTTGGAGTGGCAGTTGCAAGGGATAAGGCCCAAGGGTTAGCCTTCTCATCACTGCCTGAACTACTCCTGCCATCCCACTTGGCTTGCTGGGATCTCAGCAAAGCTGTGATTCCCCATTCAGTGGAGGCTTCTCTGTGCCTGAAGAGGCCGCTCCTGCCGGTGAGGCTGTTTCCAGGACTGAGGTAATGGTGTCTGCCACTGGATGACATGTCGATGCAGGCCAGCACATTCCCACCAGGTAAAATGTCTAAGAAACTCAAAAGAAAACATTTCTGCCTCGAATGCTGTGAATAGTACTCTCGGCACATAATTCACATAAAAGAGTGTTGTATTTCAAGTACAATAAACAGAGTTTTATAGATACAGTCAGCCCAGTACTTCGGCACCTGATGGCCATTTTACCTTATTAGGCTATATATCACCAAGGTTTCAGCAGGAGTCCAAGGAACAAGAGAAAACTTGAAAAAAAATAATAATAATAATACTGGAGTCTTTTGTCTAAAGATAATATTAATGCATTTATCTGATGTACCGTGTTTTGCAGTAGCTGGAATGAGATTTGAATATATTAATATTTTCATCAGCAGAGCCCAGGGAGCCCAGTTAATAACTTATGCATGGATACGTAGATAAACTTCAGACAGAAGTAAGGTTTTCAGCTCTCATGTTGGTAATACTTGGAGAGATCGGATGAAAGGCGCTGTTCTCCCCGGGTCTCTGTTGTGGGCATGCATTGTGACAGTATGGAGCCAGACTTCTTCCGGTTGTCTACACAGCCTGGATTCAATAAACTGTTATGTATGCATATTATGACAATGTGGTCAAGGAAACCAGATTTTTTTTTTTTAAACTCTACCTTCAAGTGCCTATGTAGCCTGAATCTGGTGCTTATTTTTCTGGTCCCCATTCAGTATGTTAACATATTCATAATTCGATACAGGTTATAGTTGCTTTATAATGAAAGTTTTGAACTTAGTTGGGAAAGCGCTCCAATCGTACAGAATGTATTTATTGTGCTGTGCAGTGTACTCTTGGGTTCAGTGAGTCCAAGGTCCAAATAGACCAGATTCCGTAGACCCGGGTGACTAACTCCACAGGCAGTAGGGCTTACAACAGACTTTCTTCTGGAGCAGCTCTCCATGGCTTGCAGACGAGCTTTCTGTGACTCTCTGATGATTGCCTTTCTTCCATGCCTGTGTGTTCCTATTTATTATCTCTATGTATCCTCAGGTAAGGGCAGAGTCTGATAGGTAGAGCCAGACCTAGCAACCTCATTAAACTCAGGGACCTTATCACTGCCCTAACCCACTTGCCGCTGCAGTCTGAGGTCCTGGGACGCAGGGCTTTCCCAGCCACACAGAGGAGACCTAAGTCGACCAACACCACACATAAAGGAATGCTCTTCTCCAGCCGGCTTCCTGGTAGGCCATCGGTGTGTTTGTTTACTTGAGCCTGGAACTCAAACTTAAATTCATGTCTCTAAATCTGCAGTGTTTATGCAGTATGATTTTCAGCTATGTCCTCCAATCCGTAAGAAACAGTGATGACTCTCAAGGTTTAGGGGAATAAGCAACAGTTGTGACTCTTCTTACACCTGATAGACTGGAAGGAATTTCTCCACATACAGTAAGCATTACCACAGGCCTGCCTGAGCCCCACCCGCCTTCAGGGATTAGGTCTCCAGGCCTAAGTGCCTCCTGCTCCATTACTGCACCTCCATTAGAAGCACACAATGCAGGAGATATCACTTTCACAATAAGACATTGCACTTACACCCCACCTTTCAACTCAGCCCTTCCAAATGCTTCAAAAATCATAATTATTTTTTATTATTTATTTGTGGAATCCCAGCCCTGGGAAGTACAGTCAAAGCCACAGAGCTATGATCTTAGTTACAGACTTAAACCTACACTCAAGTTTTCCCTTTGATGTGCCAGTAAAAACCTGAAGTGGAGAAAGGGGGGAATGGATACTTCCCAAGATGCCCTGCTGCTTAAACCTAAAAGACTTCAGCAAAGGGCCATTTGTTAGCCTTGTTCCAACAACCACAGCCTAACCAAGAAGAAAGCAGGAAAGCGAACTGAGTTCTTAGAGGCTAGAGTTCAGAAAATGAAAATGAGTGGCCTTAACCAATATCCTTCACAAAAACGCTTTTAGGAAGATGATTAATCAATACAGGAAGCAGAAGTCTGCCACACCCAGCTTGTTGTGCCTTGGTCATTATTTCCCAGATCAGCTCTGCTTAACATTGAATTTAAGAGTCTCTCATCAAGTTGGAGGGGCTTAGAGAAACCTTCATTGGCCAGCCACACTTTCCTTCACACTGTTTCGGGTCCACTGTATTTTTTTTAAATGTATTATAATTTATTCAGATTACATCTGATTGTTATCCCCTGGCTTGTGTCTTCCTGTTCTTACTCTCTCTCCCTCTTCTTCCCTGTTCCCCTCCCCTAGGCCTCTGACTAAAGGGGACCTCTTCCCCCACCATATGACCACAGCCTATGAGGTCTCATCCAGATAGCCTGCTTCCTCTTGTCAGGCCTCCCTACCAAGGGGAGGTAATGAAATTGGGGGGCACCAGAGTTCATGTCAGAGGCAGTCCCCACTCCCCCACAACCATGGAGAATGTGCTGTCCAATGGCTAGATCTGAATAGGGGATCTAGGTTCACTGCATGCATTGTCCTTGGTTGGTCCAACAGTTTGTGCAGGCCCCCCTGGATCGAGAACCGCTAGCATTGATGGTCTCCTTGTGGGGCTCCTGAGCTGTCTGGGTCCTTCCATTCCCCCACTCTTCCATACCACTCCACCCTGGAGTCTGGCTGCAGAGACTGGCTGGAACCCCAGCATCTGTTCTGGTCCCCCGCTGGGTGGAGTCTCTCAGAGGACATCTATTTTCTGCTAATATCCACTTGTAAATGAGTATATACCATGTGTGTCTTTCTGGGTCTGGGTTACCTCACTCAGAATGATCATTTCTAGTTCCATCCGTTTGCCTGCAAATTTCAAGATTTGCTTATTTTTGACAGCTGAGTAGTATTTTATTTTCCAAGCTTTTCATCATTGGATATTGTGCCTGCGTTGCTTGAAACAGCTCCACTGTTTCCTGTGATTTCTGTGCTGTACGTGCACATTGTATGTCCTTTTAATGGTCAGACATGACCCAACACCTGTTACACAGTGGGCTATCAGTAAATGCCGATTAGATGTATGAATAACAAATTTGCAGAGTACTCCACAAGGCAATGGCAAAGTGAATCTGACACATCTTGTTCTCAATAAAGTTATAAACCAAGACAGATCATAGCAAAGCACAGCCATTATAGATGCTAATTAAAAACCCAATGAAGTAATGAATTAGACATGGTTTCATGTCAAAATGACCAAAAGTGTGTCTCACACTATCTTGACTAGGACTGAATTTAACCAGGGAAGATTTCCTGGAAATAGTGTTAGTTTGGGAACTTTTGTGATGATGAGAGGGGACAAAAATGGGTAAGGGTTCTGAATGTGGGGGTGACCAAGACAAAAACCTGCAAGTTAACCCTTGAACTCCAGAAGAACAAGGCAGGCAAAAGAGTTGTGGTATCTGCCCAGTGATAAGGAGAGGTGCCGAAGAAGGCGAAGGCCACCAAGCACAGAGAGTTCCTTTAAGATGTGAAAGCCATATTGTTGCCAATGTGGTTGAAAGTCTACCCAAAGCAGAAGTTCAGAAAATAATTAATGTACTGCAAGCAAGGTAAGGAGCATGTCTCTTCTCCCATTTTGGTTCCAGCAACTTCCTCTGTGGTTCTGTGTTGTCCCCAGCTCTCTGTGTTTAAAAAGGTCTCTCGGGACCTGCCAATAGTTCATGCCTTTCACAGCATGCTGGTAAAGAATTACGAAAGGAAATCCGCTGTGCTTAGAAACAGGTATATGATGGTTCTTTGTCTACAAATGGGCTGTCCTGACTGGCCAAGAGGATAATGCCTCAAAGCAGAACAAGGTGTTCTGAAATGAGTAATCACACCGCTAGAGAGCTGCTGGTGTCATCCTGAAACATACCAAGAAACAGCAGTATGGTAGAAATGAACTTCAGAATGCAGATGTGACTTCCTGTCCTAAACTAAAGGGAAAAGTTCCCATCACCTGACTTCACTTAATGCTAAGCTATTATTCTTTGCATTTACATTGTACGTGTTAGTGCACGAAAGTGTGGCATCTATTTTTTTTTTCTTTTTTTTTAATGTAGCTGTTGAGTTTACAATCAGGAATTAGGAGCAGGGCATCACAGGCACATATGGAAAGATTTTGTCTGAGGAGCTTGGGAAGAGCTCAGTTTTGGTTTTGGTTCTAAGGAATTTCAGTCCAATCAACACCTAGGCCAGAGGAAGAGGGAGGAAAAGGAAACCTCTTTTAAAAACCGGTGCCGTGTGCTAAGACTTTTGTAGACATCTGGGACAAGAGACATCCAGAACAGGCGAGTAGAGGTGAAGCCACCAGGGGAGCAACAACGGACTTCTGTTCTCATTTCGGGTCAGAAATGGTGATAGGATTTCCCCAGTAGAACAGAAGCTGTCAAATCTTCTGATTTCAAAAGATGAGCCCACCAAGGACTTCCCCACATTGTCGTCAAGGGTGCAGTCTCTCTGCAGCACTATAGCTGTGGGAAGGAAATGGAGGTAGACAATTGTGAAAGCGTTTGAGTTCTACCTGATCAGTCTAGGGTATTAAATACAGCTGAAGTTTTTATATTTTCTGGTTCCAATAGAAGTAATTTCTTCCCTTGATCCCCCCTTGATTCCCACCCTCACCCTTTTTTTTTTTTTTTTAACAAAATAGTTAGATTTGATGGCCATAGCCCTACTTGGCACTCTGTGAATTCCATACAAGAACCACTAGTTGAGTAACTTTGGTTATCATTCTGCCTTATTTATCCTAGCTCTAAGAAACACACTTTTCATCCCTTTTCCACCCAGATTCCCTGTGTGTGATCTCTGCCTCTCCAGGACTCTATGATTTTCCAGAAGCTGTGACTCAACTTCCACCTCCTACAATAGGGGACCTGTAGGGATCCTGCCCTGTGTATAGAGAGCTTCCTCAGCTCTGGCTGTGTGGCTTTGCCTAGGATAGCTGGAAAGGCACACTGGATGCTCTCTGTAGGGTATGAGGTGAATGGAAAAGAAGGCACACTATTCTTTTTGTACTTCTTACAGAACACTTGACAGGAAAAGTCACAATCATATGCAAACCTTGTATCCAACACTTCACCAAGTAGTTAAAAACACATTATCTCAATTTCTCACCACATAAGCAATCATCTTCTGCTTGTGGAACCAAACTCTAGTATCCAAAGAGAAATTATTATTGCACTGGTCATTAATAAAACTGCAATAGATACAGTATTTGGAAATTCATAGGCCCAACTAAATTCAAAATCCTTAGATATAACTTCAGTGTAAAACGATGTCCCTCCTTAGAGGAACTTCCATGCAAAAATCATTACAAGTGTGTGGCTCTAATGGATGAATAACTGCGCTACTGTAGTTGTCCCCATCCATGTATTTGTTATCCAAGTCTTCAATTATTCTCAGGCAACAAGCAGCCAAAAGCATATTAAGTAAAAAAAAATATATGGAAAATTCCATAAATTAATAATTCATAAGTTTTAAGTTGTATGCTACTATGGGCAGCAGAAATTTCTCACTTTCCTGGCCAGAATATGAGTCTTTGTCAAATGTACCCACATCGTATACCTTACTTGCTCATTAGTTACTTAGTAACTATCTTATCAGCTCTACTGCTGAGGTTTCCGTGTTGCATTTCAGTAGATATTGTTCTTTTTGTTTGGTTTAGTTTGGTTCATTTGGGGTTTTTTGTTTTTTTGAGACAGGGTTTCTCTGTGTAGCCTTTGCTGTTCTGGACTTGCTTTGTAAACCAGGCTAGCCTCGAACTTACAGAGATCAGCCTGCCTCTGCCTCCTTGAGTGATGGGATCAAAGGCGCACGCCACCACGCCCAGCTAGTAGATCTTATTCTTAGCAATTGACACACAGCCCAAGAATATTCATAAAAAGAAGGCCCCAGTACAGAGACAGGACAGGACAGATCATTTATGTTGGGCCTGGCATACTATGCTGAGTATTTGAAAACACAGAGCTGATAAAGGGTTCAGCACTACCTGCAATCTCAAGCCACTGGGAATCTTGGCAACTGACACATGGATAAGGAGAAATTATTGTGGATAGAAAGAGAACCCAGTACCAAGGTGACTTGCAAAAGGGAAAATAACAAAAAAATTCTGAGTTTTGATATCTCTGGGAAGATGTGGTGGTAGTACAGAGAAATCCAGAATGCTTTTAGAAGTTCACAGCAATGCCAGCTGTTGAACTGCTACCTGCAAGTAATGAAAGTCAAGGAGCAAGAAGGGCTCGAGAACAGGGATGTTCCCAGCATCCATTTGGATCCTTAACCCTGCTTTCCCTTCACTCTTGTTTTCCTCCCTGCTTTAAACGTATTTTAATACTTGTATATTGAATGTATTTTAAAATATAATTTATTCTTTTACTTAATAGTGTAGCAGTGTAAATCAAGTTAATGACTAAATTGTTTTAAAAAAAAATCAATGTGGGGCTTAGATTTATTCAGACATGTTTCCTGAAAGGTTTTATAGATAGTAGCTCTGTACTATGCATAGCAGTAGATAGCTCACAGCTGCACATCGGCCTTTCATCAGTCAAAGGACTGTGACTGTTGAGTGTGGCTAGAGAAGACCCAAAATCAACAATGCGGGTGGTCACTGTTAAAAGCTGGACAGTTCTCAGGCTAGCTCACGAAGACATGAGCTTTTAACAGAGTGAAAGGAAGGGAAGTTCTTCTCAGAAAACAATACAAATAGCTTGGTTTGAAAACTATTTTTATCAGGCGTGGTGGCGCAGGCTTTTAGTCCCAGCACTCGGGAGGCAGAGGCAGGCAGATCGCTGTGAGTTTGAGGCCACCCTGGTCTACAAATCGAGTCCAGGGCAGCCAAGGCTACACAGAGAAACCCTGTCTCAAAAAAACCAAAACAAAATAAATTTAAAAAAAAGAAAGAAAGAAAAAAGAAAAGAAAGAAAATGAGTTTTATCTCAAACAGCAGTGGGGTTGCAAAGAGATGAGGAATGACTGGTGTTTCTTGATAATTTAATATCAAGACAATGAGGACAAGCCCTCCCCCACACCTCCTTTTATCTTTTTTTTTCTTCTTCCCGATTCCGAGCTCACCAAGTGGCACGTCTACTTGTTGTCTTCACCAAGCTCAACCGTGCTCCCTAATGGAAGGGCTGGGAGCCACTGATTATGCAGGGCGTGCCACAAAGGATACCAGCCGTAATAAGGAAAGCTTTTTTTCTCTGTCAGTCCTCTCGTTGTAAAGGAGAAAGGAAGTTGAGGTGACTGCCGACTTTTGGGAACAGACCTAACTCAGGCAAACGAGCTAAGGGCAGGAAGTGAATTAGGTACAAGGAAAGAGCACTTCTTATCAGACCCGGTCACCAGTGGCCGCGGCTCCACAGTGAGTGCCATTGTCCGAGACACACTTTCAAGGACCATGGAAACGTCAGAGTGAAGCACTTTCTAGGAATGCAGAGAGGTTAGGTATCCGATTTGCTAACTGCAGGCATGTGTGTGACCAAATAAAGCAGATCCCTGAAGAGTCTTTTTCCAGATGCATATGTGGTGTTTGTAGTTTATCTGAGCCTGTTTTGGAGAGGGAAGGCCCTTCAAAGTAATATAATCCTCATGGATGGAGGGCTCGGTACTCAGGAACTGAGACTCCAATTCCCAGTTATGTCAGTGAGCTGAGCTTTCAATTGCTGACTTCAAGTCTAAGATAAAAAAAAAAAAAAAAAGAAAGAAAGAAAGAAAAAAAAAAGAAAAAAAAAAAGAAACTGCCAAAATTCATTTTTTTAAACAAGAGACAGTTTTAACAAACCTATTCTTTGATTCACATTTGCCAGACAAGCTACCGTAAATTTTCAGTCAGAAACTGTCTGTTAATATGCTCTGATATTAGGAGAGTTCTTCATTTGCTCAGTGGATGAATGAGAGTTTCCCCTATGTTAAATGTGTTGTGTCACCTACCTATGAAGACAGAGGGTACATCTGTGCCTTGGGGAAGACCTGCAGAGCATGGAGGATATTTAAGATTGAATGTGTAGAACTCTTTAAAGTATTTAAGCCCAAACTACTATTATAATATCTATGATCTACTTTTCAGAAAGAGAAATGCTTTAACAAATTTATAGTTACTTTTTTTTTTAAACCAGAAACTCTATTTAAAAAAAAAAAAAAAAAAAAAAAAAAAAAAAAAAAAAAACTTGCTTTGAGAAGCTTCTGTAGGGATTTACTTTTACAAAAACTTAAATCTAGCTATACAAAGATGGAAAATTTCGAAACAAAATTCTTCGTTCTAAATCCATGCGCACTTACATCAGCTGACACGTGAGCTTGAATTTTCCTGCAGGATCCCATCTAGTCAAGGGTGTGAGGGCAGTGCCTACCTCAGTTTAGATGCGCCTGAGCGATAAATTCCCCTCAGACAACCAGTCCTGTTCTCCTCAGTTATAGCCAGGGGCAGCAGCAAAGAGTGAGGGCCATCCATCATGAAGTGTCCGGCGTCAATGCACTCTCCCATCCTACTTACTGACCTTCAGCTTGCAGCCACACTATTGACCCTTATGCGTTGGTGCCTGAGGGGAGAATGGCACCGGGTACTGATTCCTATGTCCTGTCGTCCCGTGGTCTCAATTAAATACTAATTAATTACCACTGGCATCTTTGGCATTGCTTGTCAAATTGCATTTAGGAGTCCCTTTTCACCATTACAACATCAGCGGCCCAAATCCTCAGCTAAAATCCCCATGTGCTCGCATCACCTCTTTTCAAAATTGTGTTGAAAGTCTCAACAAATATATCTATAACCATTTCAGGAATCTTTCAAATGCAACAAACAGGGATTGGTGTTGTCAATTTTGATGAATAGTTATTCACTAATAAACATCCTGTTATTCCATCTCCACCTGCAGTTGCTGATGCTGCCTGGAATCAATTAACTCATATAATTTGATTTATTTTACAAAGACATTTTTGGATGTGCTGGGTAGATGATAAAGGTTCTATTTGAGCAGTTCTTGATTGCAAGTTAGATTTTACCTAAGTGGGTACAATTCCTGTGTGAATGTGTATACAGGGGTGTGTGTTTTGCAACAGGAAGAAAATATTCCTCAAAAAGAAAGTCTTGATTTTTAAAATTCATTTAAAACACATCGTGGGGGGCATTCCTCCTGAATTTTACTTTATCTGAAAACTCCTAAAGAAGACAGATCTTGAAAGGCTATGTATGCCCTCTCCTAATCAAGACCTTTTATTTGGCAGATTAGTGAGTGTTTTTAAAGAACAAAGTAAAACTATGACACAATAAAGCCAAAACATTAGCTAGGAGTAAGATATAGAGGCTGATAGGAACAACTTTGCTTTGCTTTGCTTTTTTTTTTTTTTTTTTTTTTTTTTTTTTTTTTTTTTCTTTTCTTTTCTTAGCTGTGCTTTCCTTTTCTTTAAATATTTACAAGCTACTATTCGAGATCAGTATTCAGTTGCATTATGTACCATATGAAATTATATCTAGACTCACATACACAAGAGTTGGTTCAAATAACAAAAACCCCAATTCAAACTGTTGAAGAAAAAGGAAAATATCTACTAAACTATATAAATGAAAATTTCAGATTAGATGGGCCTCTGAGTGTTAGAGCCAATTGCTAAAGGGTATTGACAAAGCTTCCTCTAAACTCTGTTCACCACTGGGTTAACTTTGTTTTGACTTAGAATTTTTTCCTGGCAGCAAAGTGGCAGTGCCAGGGTTGGATCATGTCAACCTCACATCCTCGGGGGCATGTGAGCTGCTCTTTTACTGTGGGAAGAGAGACTCCCAGGGATCATTCTCCTGGGCCTGGCTTGTGCTCCTTGTTTATTTCTTATTTGTTCCTGATCCCTTCTCCATAGCAGAAAAATGCATGGCTCTCATTAGTTGGGTTTGGAGCGCAGGGCCCACCCTGAATTAACTTCACTCAAGCACAGAGACTGGGAGTGGGAAGAAAATATTTTCTCCCAAATATGATCTCACTAAAAGGAAGAAGGAATAATGACGGGAAGTCAAGCCTACAACTGTAAATCATTGCTATGCTCCCCTAAACAATTCATCTGTCTTTGATGAAAATAATAGTTCAATCAATAGTAGTAAGAAAAGGGCAGCTCTTATTAGGGAGCACTGGTATCTATAGGTAGGGAAAGCTGCTTATATCTCTCATTTCTAGAAAACTGGCTTTGTTTTATCAAAAAAGAAAAAAGCTAATACTAATTTACCTGTGTGTTCATTCACCCACATCTCAGGAAAGAATACCTGTAGTAAAGCTGACATTGAACTGTGCTGAGACTACAAAATTACTATAGACAGTCCATAAAAATTACTGGATGGAGTCAGTTTAATAATTTAATAATATGGGATAAGGCTTCAAATTGAAGTAGTGAGGGGTCCCCATCTCACATGTTTTCCTGCTGCTGCTGCTACTGAGCTCCTCTTCCTCCTCCCCTTTCTTCTTCTTCTTCTTCTTCTTCTTCTTCTTCTTCTTCTTCTTCTTCTTCTTCTTCTTCTTCTTCTTCTTTGGTTTCTTGAGACAGGGTTTCTCTTCTTTGGTTTTTCAAGACAGGGTTTTCTGTGTAGCCCTTGTTATCCCTAGACTCACTCTGTAGATCAGGCTGACCTTGAACTTACAGAGATCTACCTGCCTCTGCCTCCCAAGTGCTGGGATTAAAGGCATGGGCCACAGCTGAGTTTTGCTTTGTGGTTGCGAGTGTACAGGAAGTACTCAGTCTTTCCTTCTACCCTCTGTGTTTTTACATAAAAATAGGTGTATCATGAGGACTAGTAGATAATATATACATAATGTGTTCAGCATACTAACAAGCACATAATGTAATTTTTCCAAAACTGATAATTATTATCATATATATCAAGTGAAATAATACAAGCAAATCATTTTACAGTGTGCCTGGCACTAGAAGGAACTTATGAAATGATAACTAGATGCTACTGACACAAAATGGAACAAAGGAGACATGAGGATAAGCACTCAAGAAATATCAACTATGATGGATTTGAGGGGGGAGAAAACCTTTGCAAGTTCAGCCATACCTAAACCCATCCTCAGAAAAAAATCCTTGGTAATTTTAGACAAAACGGACTTTATCTTCTCTCCAAAGAAAGTGTTCCTGAAGCAGCTCTCTTCCTTTTTATTCTCATATTTCACCAGCTTACATAATAGATAATTAAATTACATAATTACAATAATAAGTACAACTGGCATAAACTTGTTTGGGATTCTCTCCTGGGACTTCCCTCTAGTGGGAACAGATGTGCACAGTTGAGAGTCATTAACTAGCTGGGAACACTGAACGCGTTGTGGGCATTGGTCAGTTATTTTACAGGGGAAACAGAGATGGATGGATAAATGGAATCAGCCAAAAGCGCCTCTGCCACCTGTCAGGAGACTTTCTGCACTCTCTTCTACCTGGATTCCCCTAGCTGTTAGGAGTCAGCCACAAATTTGACATCTTAGATTTCTTAAACAACTACCCGTAATTGATAGGCTCAAATCTCCATAACCTGAATTTTAAGCCTGGTTTCCAGAATCAGCTTTGTGAGTTTATAGTCAGTCACCACTGCACACTGGACAGAAAACAGCACAAAAAGAAAATAGTAGACTATGAAGCCTGAATACTCAGTGATGTCCTAAACCCAGTCATCTTAAGCAGTAAGCTATACGTTCAATTCTAAGAAAGACATAAGAGAAACTTGCTTCACAGTCTTAGATGACACTATGAATTGGGCAGAATCTAAATGGACATCCAGGGTGTTTGTTTAATGACGCCTGGTCTTCTGGCTGGACAACTGTGTGACACAGGCCACCATTTCCATCTTTGTGGTGATCTCATGATTTTTTTATTTTTTGCTATTTACTTGGTTACTGCATTGCTTTTTATCAGAATCAGAGTGCTAAAAAATATAAACAATATTGGCAACATGTATATTCTCAACCCTAGGTTTGGGAAAACTCATGATTCTGGGTTGTTTTGGGCAGTACCGTACTCATTAACAGCTAAACTCTGAAGATCTTACAGGTGAATGAACGCTGTTGTTGAGTGTTGCATATCTCTTAGGGTTTGCTTTGCAAAGTCAAACCTTCATGATGACAACACTTTATGAATTACTTTGGATGAGGAAAAAAGATTTATGAGTAAACCTAGCAGTGTGCTTTGTTTTTATTCCTTTCCTTTTAACTCAGGATGTAAATTACTTATCCAATGCAAATCATATGTCCTGTCCTGTAAAGCACATAAATTCAATTCTGATTTTCTTCATATATTTATTGACATGTTTTGTTTATTCTTTGACAGTTTCTAATAAGGGATTTTCATATAATATATTTTCATCATATTTACCCCATTATCCTGTTTGGTCTCCCCTTCACTCTGAACGAATTAGCCCCTTCTACTCAACAGCATTCTTAATCTGAAGATTAAGTGCCAATTAAGAGAATAGTTAGGTGCACTCTTTAGTTCAAATCTATTTACTTCCCACGTCACCTAAAATAAAATCTACAGCACCAAATGTGGCCAGGTCTACTCACAGGGAGTAAAGGGAATGTTTTATCTAATAATCAGGGAAAATATTGAATAAATGTCACCAGAAAGAACATCAGCAGTCAGGTAAGAAGAAGAATACTGTGCTGTGGTAAGGAGCTAGGATTTCCCTTTGTGAACGCAGAAAGAAATGGGTAGG
Organism: Acomys russatus; assembly: GCF_903995435.1. Taxonomy (NCBI): domain Eukaryota; kingdom Metazoa; phylum Chordata; class Mammalia; order Rodentia; family Muridae; genus Acomys; species Acomys russatus. The sequence goes on along the minus strand of NC_067160.1, from coordinate 40,382,599 downwards.
TTTTAAGTAGACATTGACCCACACGAAGCTAAGCAAATCCGCATCTTGGGATCAGTGCCCTGACAGGATCCCTGAGTATACCAGAGGCAGAAAAGAGACAATACCAAAAAGCTTGTGAGATGTCTTCTTCCATTCTATGTTGTCATTCCCTTTTTAAAAAATAAGTCAAAATGTCCGACCTCTACTCTTACAAACTTAGGCGCTCAGCATCTCCAGGGTTATGGTGAAGGGTTTCCTGTAGTCATTCCTGGTCCTGCTGAGCTCTCAGTTACCCACGCCTTCCTACACACGTGCCCCTTATCTTGACTGTTCTTCTGGTTTGTTTCCCAGCATTTCATTTCTGACCCAGAGCACTGACAGAATTTTACCAAAGCTTCACCAGGGATGGGAAGCTGACGCACCATCCAGCCCAGTAGTTCATTTCCACTGTGGAGGTGCACAGCAGGCATCCCTGGTACTGTGTGTCCCCTTTCGTCTCTCCTTCCTCCTCTAAGAGTTTCGGTAGCATTTCTTCCTGGCCTATATTATCACCGTGCCACTCAGCCCAGCCTCTACTCTCAGGTTGTAATTTCTGAGCACATAGCCATCAGAAGTCCATTTTTTTTCTGTTTTACATAGAAAAATAGTCTCATTTTTCTGCGTTCTTAAGGATTATCTTTTCACAATCAAAATGTCCATCAAAATGTTTTGCAGAGAAAGGAAGATAATTTTCTCACCTAAGTGGAATCTTGCTGTCAACCATTAAAATAACATTTTTCTATTATACTTGAATCTATAACTTGAACATAATGGTACATCAGATTGATACACCTAAACAGACTACAGATAGTCCACTGAGCTATCTCTGTATGAGTGGTCCCATCTGAGTGCCACAGTTTGACTACATCTTAGTAAGCACAGACATGTCAAAAATCTACCTCCTGACATCCAGTGGCAGGTTAAGATGGAATCTTACCAATGACGCTACTCCCTTGAGCCATCATACATGCAAAATATTCCTCAATGCATGCAAAACATGACTGGGGGCTTTCACTGAGACCTGGGGTCCTGAAATTGAAGAGTTGTGCAAAGAGAAGCAATGTTCTCGCCAGGCTGTGGGTACCATTTCAGAAATTTACATCTTGAAACAGTGTTGTTGTAATAACAAGCACAATGTCAACTGTCTGCCAGGTCTGTCAGTTGATCTACTCCCAAGTAACACTGGGCAATTCCTGTCGTGTTACAGGATAAGTGGGCCCCAGACTCTCAGTAGTGCAGAGCTATTTAGTGCTGTAAAAGGAAACAGTTCAGGAAACGCTAAGCACGGGATGCACTCAGCTTTCAGTTTGATGGCTGTATTTTTGTATTTGAACACTGACTTTAACTGCCTGTTGCTTCTCCAGGACTGAAATAATCCTCATTTTTTTTCAAAACATCAAAATTACAGATAATTTCATAAAAGAAAAGAACAGCAGGCAAGGATTTAACAACTACACTCACCCTACCATACCGCTGTGACACACCTTCAGCATCTTGTCCCCTCCTCCATATTTGTCCCTCCCTAACTCAACTAAACTCATGAAATTACAGAACTCACTTGACCTGGGATGGCCACTGGACAGACATGGAGAAGGCCTCCTTGGGCTGGTAATGAACACCTGGGCCCTGCCTGGGGCATCAGTAAGCATCATCAGTAAGGACTCGTAGATAGCTTCGGTTGAAAAATTTACCAAGACTCAAGTAAAATAAAACTGACCAAAAGAAAATACTGTAAAGTCTCAGACTGAGCATGCCCCGAAAGAGCGTTTTAACTTCTTTTATTTTTAAAAATGTTCAACCATTTACTTCAAAAAAATTGGCTTATCTTCCCGACTCAGTGATAACTGAAGTTATGCCAACTTTGATGTTTTTAGCTTCAGCTGCTTAAGAGCTATATGTGATCCCCCAAAAAGATTGGAATGATTTTTTTTTTCAGAGTGAAGAAGGAAGCATATGTTTTAACCCTCATGTGCCTTTTTTGGAAAGGGATGCATTGACATCCTATAATATTTTATCAGTAGGCTTCAAATAAAGAATTTAGATTGAAAGTCAAGGACACATTTTTTTTTTTTAGAAATGAAATGGAGATGCAGACCACTGGTGACCAATGCTATAGATTTTTAATCTGTCTCACTACATACAGAGCCTTGAACGTGTGCTGCTATTGTTTTTAAAATGGCAGCTGAGACAAGGCAGTTTGGATACATGAGGAAGGACCACACACAAAACAAATTTCAAGACATCAAAGAACATAGAATAATGTGTAGAAACACTGAAGCATCTTGAAAACATTTCTTTCTAACCAGATATATGACATTTGAAAACAGGAAGTAAAAATGAACTTAGACTGCTTCTTAGAGGCAGGGATGGAAGAATCGTGAGGCTGAAAGGCACCAAATATAGCCAAGTCCACTGAATAAGAAAGTGCAGAGGAAAAAAAAAAAAACAACCTATCTGGGAGGTCTCTGACAGCCAGATCTAAGTTGCTCCCTATTGCTAATGTTGTCACTGTATTGTCAGACTATGAGGAGGGTCAGTTGGTCGCTAGAAGGCTATAGGGACATGATGGCTGGACTATGCAATGCCCCCTGTCTGTTGAATGTTTCCATCACAATCTCAAGAAGTAATGGAGGCAACTTTGGAATCTGGGGCCCAACTTCACTGGGGGAGAGATGTCACCAAACTTCCCTGCTGTGTCTCCGCACCCCCCCCCCCCGCCTCCTGTTCACCTCTTCACCCAAAGAATCCCACCACGGTGATGCTCTCCCAGAGGTCATGGAGCCAAATGACCATGGGCTGAGCCCTCTGAGGTCAGGAATCAAAAATGAACTTCTCTTTCATTAAGCTGTTCTGCCATGTACTTTGGTCACGGCCACATCAAAATCAGTGAAACACAGGGGGATTAGGGCAAATGCCACCATTACTGTATTTGTGTATGTCTGCTGTGAAAATATATAGCAAACAGGGCTGGCAGTGCAGAAACGGTGTCTCATGTGGCCCCCGGACAAAACTATTCATGCACATCTGATATCAAACATGGCTGCTGATTTCAGAGGGAATCTTGTTCTGTTACATTGAGTGGAAACATTGGCCAATATACTCCTTCCTGATGACACGTAGGTTGTTTTTGCCGATGATTATGTACAGACAAGTCTAGAAGGCCAATAATTTCAAGTTCAATTTCTCTAAGTTATAACTCCCACTGTATTCTGGTATGTACTCAAAATTCTGGAAGAACAACAAAAGGGAAGAATTGGTTAAGAGATGACAAATGTCTCGCTCTCTTCTAATGACAGAACTATTGGCAGAAAACTTAAAACCAGAATGAAAAAAAGGTTTCAAAGGAAATTGAGTCTGTGTTTACAAAAAGGTTCCAGTTCTGGGGGGACTGTCCAACCCAACCAGTTGCTGTTGAGAAACATGATTAAAGTGATGACTGAGGTGTTTGGTGTCCTAGCCTCAGTTTCCTTTATTCCCCTCTGAGTCCAGAGACAGCCAATCAGAAGGGACCCTGGCCTGGAGGCTTGTCAGTGATAATAATTGAAAACATCTGTCCACGTAGCAAGTGTGGGAAGCCCAAGCGGTCCCTGACAGAGGCGGTTCTCAGGCGGCAGAGCCATAACCACGGCTGTCCTCATATTCTCTTCCACAGACTTTTCTCACTGCCAGCTGTCTTTATTCTCCTGCCAGGAAAGCAAGGGGCCTGGGGCTCTGACCCAGGCAGAGGTTAAGTGAGCTGAGACTGGGAAAAGGAGAGGGATGGGCTGCCTCAGAGCTCAGGGTTTAGAGACATGGGCTATCTGGTTGAAAACTGAGAGACAAAGAGGAAAAGAATAGCAAGGACTGTAAGTAGGCTTGGAGCACAGGAACAGGAGAAGAATTCGGGTTCTGAACCCAGGTGAGCTTTCCCCTATCCCAGTGTCTGGGCAGACAGTTTAGCTTGGAATTGACTGCATCAAGAGCATATTTAACCAAAAAAAAAAAAAAAGAAAAGAAAAGAAAATAAAATGTTCATAGGCGTGCGTTCAGCCAACAGAGAAGAAAATTCTGATTTCAGGTTAAAGAAAAGCTAAAACAACCCCAGCTGGAGTGCAAAGAGTAATGAAAGTGAAGTTCTGAGCAGAAAAGGTTAGGTGTCTCCTTGCCTGTAATGAGAGATGATTTAAGAGAGAAAAAGTGGTTTTGAGAATACTGTGAACCCATAGATTTAGGGGGGAATATAAGCCAAAAAAAAAAAAAAAAAGATGAAAAATGTTTTAAAATATTGGCTTATCCTGATATTTCATTGTTTAAAATAATCTCTACCTGAATTAATCAGGCCTGGAAGTGATGCATTAACAGTTGTGTCACAGTTGTACTCAGAGCTAACTCACAAATGTTTGATATATGATGTTCACTTGGACACAGAAAGAATAAATCCAGCTTGCAATGGAGCAGAACTTGCCAGTAGGATGGGGCTAGGATCCTGAGAAAATTTTACTCAACACATGGGTGGCAAGAAATAATACAAAGGGAGAGACTCGGGGAGGCCACTCTGTCTCATCAGTTAGGAACCGTTCTGCATTGTGTATGTATCCAACATAAACACTTGGCTGAGGATGTTATTCTCCTGACAGTGTTTGCCTTGCCTTATGGTCATCAGCTGGGTGACTACCGCTACTTGGCTGAGAAACACTTCATCCATAAAGAAAAGTTCCATAAGTAATAATGAGCATGCGTGTGTGTTCCCTCTGCATAGCCAGGATCCAGATTCAACAAGGATCTTTCTTATCCAACTGAAGTGAATCAAGCTGTTTAACCTAATTGAGCTGCTATAAATCAGCCATGTTGTGATATTAGTAATCCTCCCACATCAGGCACCGCCGTGAGCCGCCACACAAAATACAAAAGTGTAAGCACAAAATAGACTGGCCCTCTTCTACTCACCAGCTTTACATGCCTCTCCTCTATCTATAATCATATTGTAGTGAAATCATCACCGTAGCTGATATGAGAGAATCAGATGTGTGTGTGTGTATGCCTGTATGTATATATGTTGTATGTGAAGAGCTGCAGTGTGTATGTATATTCTTGTGTGTGTGTGTGTGTTCAGGTGTGTGTATATTCTTTTGTGTGTGGCATGCTATAGTGTGTATGTATGTTCTTGTGTGTGTGCGTGTATGTGTGTATATATGTTCCTGTGTGTATGTGATGTGCTGCAGTGTATGTGTGTGTGTGTGCGTGTGTGTGTGTTCCAGTGTGTGATGTGCTGCGGTGTGTATATATATTCTTGTGTGTGTGCATGTGTGTGTGCAGGTGTGTGCATGTGAGTGTGCGCAGTCGTCTGGCTGTACCTGTATATGTGATGTGCTGCAGTGTGTATGTGTGGTTGTGTGTATGTGCAGGTGTGTGTATGTATGTTCTTATGTGTGTGATGTGCTGCAATGTGTATGTATGTTGGTGTGTGTGTGTGTGCGCCGTAGCACACATGTAGAAGTTAAAAGAGAACCTTGGGTGTCAGTGCTTGCTTTCTGTCTTGTTTTGAGACAGAATCTGTTATTTACTCCTGCATCTTCCAGACTAGCTCGCCAGAGACTGTCCAATGATCTCCTGTCTCTACCTCCTATCTCACCTAGGCTCACTAGGTTGACAGTTACACAAGAGCATAGCAGCTTTATGAGGTTCTGCAGAGGAGAGCCCGGACTCTCAGGCTTGCCTGGCAAGAACCGTATTCACTCAGCCATCTCCCCAGCCAGTACGTCACTTTATCCACTGAGAGGCCATGTGTCCTTTCAATACTGCACTCTTCCCTATGCATGCCAGAGAAAAGCTTGGTTAATAAAAAGTGAACAAAATGTTGAGAGAGAATGTCCATCTACTGGGAGCTGAGCTTTAAAAATACACATTTCAAAGATTACAAAGTTGTTTTATAAAAAGGAAGCAGGTGTTATCTGAAAGGACCCATGAGATATACCATTTATGTAAATATTCTAAAGTTCTACTTCAAATATTTATGTACATAAACTGCTTCTAATATTTTTAAATATGTTTTAGGAATGCCTAAATATTTGCCTACTTTGAAGCCTCTATCCATCAATATTTTTTTCTTCTTCTTAGAAGGTTAACGGTAATTTTACATTACCATGATTCAACACCCACCCACACTCACCCCTCCAGCCCCAGTGTCTTGCCTCTCAAGCTCCAAGATTCCTGACCATCTAGGAGGTATAATACCATTCATTGCTTCTATGAATGTACTGTGTTTCCTCTTAAAATTGCTTTTGCGATGAATGGCATGGCCCTAGCACATCAGCTGCCATTATCCATTTTTAAGCCCGTGTAGACATTATTGGTCAATCATATTCCCCTTGCACTCAGGGGTTTCAACTCCAGAGTCCTTGTCCCGGGAACAGGCAGTCACCCTAAGGTAGACGACACACATCTGTGGGTCATCCCCTGCTTGAGCAGGAAAGCCACCATTCATTCATTCCTAGGCACTCTAAAACCAAACTGTTTCCAGGGCAACAGAAGGTTTCTGTCTGTTATTCTCTTTTAATCCCTAATGTCTGCTTTTCTATTTCATTTTTTTATTTTTAAAAAATAGGTACACACTTTTACTCTATACATTGAGTTATACATGAACAAACATTTGAATTCTACCCAATTGCAATATAACTCAGGAAGAAAAGATCAGTAACTAACTAGAATTTCAGTTAATGGGGAGAAGACCAGGTGGGAAATTGGAATATTTTTAGGGAAGAGAAAGGATTCTGTTTGATACTCTAGTGGTGTTTAAATGCCATTATCTATCTGCTAACATCCACAGGCAGAATGAAACAGGGAGTGAGTTCTAAGGGGAACACGGATGTTAGTTAACAATGTTTCGATATGGGCTCATCCGTTACAATGTGAAACTATGCCAGTGTGGGACCCAAAACGAATGGGAGTGCATGGGGACACTCTGTAACAAATGCTCAATTTCTTTGCAAAATTAAAAAAAAAAAAAACAAAGATGGTCTTGAAATAAGATTGCATCCATCTGGGGTCAGAGATTGCTTGCCTGCTCTTGCAACTTATGTCACATACTCTTGAGCCATTTTACTCTACCTCACTGCTGCGTCGATGGCCGCATCTGTGCTCTGCTTCGTGCCCCAAACCGTATTTAAGCATGCTGCTACTAGGAAGTCTTTAGAAATCATATTCTGAACATTTTGTTATTTGCTTTCTTGCCATTTAAACATTCAGATTGTATTACGTTATTGTTGACATGTTTTATTTTTATCTCTATTTCATGCACATATGTTTTGTCTTTCTCAATGAGCTTGTTTATGTGGTGTTTTACCTTCCGCCTCACTTCTAGGTTTGGGTGCAGTAAAAAGTTGGGGCATTCCATACCTTATTGTTGTTACAGCGTTTGCTTTATGTCTGGTGGTTAAGGTTTTTCTTCAGCTCTGAGTTGCATTTGCTTTAGCAGAAAGGAATTGGACTGAACCAAATAATTTTCGATATGTAGAAGAAAAAAGACAGCCACAGATTTGTCTAATGTTTTCTCCTAAGTGTAGATGAGAAGGGCAAGTTCAGTTAGGTGAGGTGTTGGGTTCTTGTCATCTCAGTCACTTTTGTCTACCTCTTTCTTTGTCTTCTAATTTCCATTCTTTCTGAAAACAAATTACAGTGGATACTGGGTAATATATTTTGGATACACAACAATATAATGTAACATTTTTTTAAAAAACTTTTTGAGGGAAAAGGGGAACTTGGTAAATGGAAAATATCATCCTTGGATGCTTCCACTCTTAAAATTTTTATGAGTTAGTGTGAAATTACTTTAGGTTAAAGTCTCAAGATTAAAATGTAGGTTTGTTTCCAAAAGTCTTGGTTCCTTATCAAAAGTGTCCAAATAATATAAAAGAGAGTCGTCTTAGGTTAAAAAGATAAGTGGTTATAAGCCAAGTGAGAATGCATTGAATAGTATGAAATGATCCATTTCAGACCAAGGAATTGGGTAGTGATTCCTGAGAGTGGCTAACCTAGAGAACGTGGAGAGACCCAGGGATGCCCTGAGGCCTGCCCTCATTACTGAGCCCTGCTGAAGTGGGAGATCTGGTTCCCAAGATCTGCTTCCCAGAAAGCTTGGGGTTTCTCTCCTGTCTCCCTGTTTCATCACTTGAATGGCCGTGGACATTCATTTAACCCTCCTCAGCCTGTTTCCTCCTTTGCAATATAACTCAGAATGTCACTGTAATATAACTCAGAATGTCAGTGTTATGGTTGGCTTTCTATCTGATTGACCCAACTAGAGTCATGTGAGAAGAGAGAACCTCACTTGAGAAAATACCTTCATCAGATTGGCCTGTGGACAAGATGGTTGAGCATTTTCTTGATTAATAGTTGATGTGAGCGGGTCCAGGTCACTGGGCCTGGTGCCTCTGGCAGGTGTTCCTGGGTTGTGTAAGAAAGTAGGCTAAGCAAGCCATAGTGAACAATCATGCCTCCATGTTCTTTGCCACACTTCCTGCCTTGAGTTCTTATCCTACCTTCCCTTAGTGATGGAATGTGACCTGGGTTATGTAAACCAAATAAACCCTTTCCTCCTCAAGCTGCTTTGTAGTCCTGGTGTTTATCTTAGCAATAGAAAACAAACTCATACAGTCTGGTGCTGAAATCATTGTCTCTTTCACTTGGCAACATGCATTGCAAACTCCCCATGGGTTTACGTGATTTCAGAACTCATATCTTTTCGCCACTGAATCATATTCTATTGCACAAATACACTATATTTTTCAACTGCTCATCTACTGTAAGATATTTATGACCTTTATTAGCTTAAACCCAACGTTTTCAAGCATAAAGTAAACTATGTAATCAGTGCATTTCTCAGGTGGGAACTATGTTCTCAGAACATGTGTTTGTTCTGTGGCAAGAGTTTGCCCTGTGGGCTATGCTGTGACTTTCTATTGTGCAGTGTAAACTTATTTTTTGTATCCTTAAACTTAAGTTGATTTGAAGCCCAATTCACTTCCTGACATGACAGACTCCTGTTCTATAATATACACATACAAAGTGAAGAGAACCATTAAGTTGGAGATTTTCAAATGGATATGATTACTTTCAATCAGCCATTAGAGGTGTGTCTTTTCTTGTTCTTCTGCAAACACAGCAATGTGTTAGCTTCAAAATGAATCAGAACATAATCATAATCTTTAAATTATGTGTATTTTCTGTCTTTTGGTGTCAATTATATCCAATAAAATTATGCAACTCTGTAACCTTTTCAAAAGAGACATATAAGCAGTTGCAAGTTTCTAAGAAATAAATGTTACCTGGCACACCTGTGCCATTTTTTGGATACCAAATAATATTTATATCTGACTTATTCTAATAGGAAAAATAAAGGCTGTCCTGCCACATGGAGGCAACTTCAAATGAGAGCCGTCTGTGGCCCTAGTTCTGTGCACATGGTGACTGTAAGAGCCATACGCAATAAGCTTTGCCAAGGAAATCTTAAAGTTCAAGCAGAAAAACAATCACAACATCTTTCAGTCATTGGCTGCTTGTGTTTATTTCCTTAAAATGCACAGCTAAATGTTCCCTCCACACAGACACTATTCGGTAGGTGGGTTATATCTTATTACCAGGTTATTTTCCAGTACATTTGGCATAGTTAAGGTAAAGTGTATTAACTTTCTCTCAAAATACAGATGAAAACAGAGTTGTAGCAGCAGTGAATGCTTCAGCCATTGTCAGAAAGTTCAAAAATGACAGGAGGTCCAAATAATCAACTCTGCCTGGTGCATATAGTGTAGTTTTCCCCTGGGATATCTGCTCTAATCCGACAATGTATCTGACTGGCATGAATGTAGAATTACTTTCAATAAAGATTTTATTTCAAGCTTGGATGATTTCCTCCAAAACATCTTGTCACTAAGGCAAAGTATATCATAGAATATCTGATTTTTTTTTCTTCCCTACAAGTCAGCTTTTGAGGGGAAAAAAAAATACACATTTCAACTCAAGCACTCCACTCAGGTCAATTCACTGTAAAAAAAAAAAAAATCACATTTTAACATATCTAGGCTGATTAAAGGTTTGCTGTGTTAAAGAAATCAGGGACCTGTCAAGAGAGCTTACTCTGAAGTCTGAAAATGGGAAGTCAGCAGCACATTTGCTCAAGTGCAACATACACTCTCCCTGCAGTAGCCTCCAATCAAAGAGCAAGCAGGACAGATGACTCCTCCCGCGAAAACTCGGCTTCAAGAACATTTGTCTTTTGGCAAGCAAGGAACACTCAAAGGTCATTTCTTTCAATAAGTACAAAATTGTTTCCAGGCCATAAGGAAAATATGAATGACCCGGCTATGATCACATGAAGATGATCTCCGTAGCTTCATTTGTCCTTCTGTCTCAGCTCTCTCTCCTCCTCCATCATGATACCACATTAAGTCGGCATGCCTACAACAGAGCAACAGTAGGTAACAATGCATTCAGCGGTTCTGAATTCACTCACACGTTTCACCATGTAGCTTGCTTACGTTAATTTCAGCCTTCGTACCACATTGTTTAATTTATGCTTGCTTTGTGTAATCTTAGACGTAGCTTACGTTACCTACAGCGTTTCACCCTTACTAAAAGAGCACGAATCAAATGATTTAGCTCTAGTGGGATGGAAGCTGTTATTTTAACATTTAATAATCATAGCAACATTATAATTGCAACATGTTTTAAAATTCAAAATCCGTTTTATCCCTATTGTTACATTTTATAACTAATGGACAACACTGAGATAGGAACCAAGAGCACAAATGAAAACAACATGAATAATAGTACTTAAAGCCAAAGGATGCTGACAGTTAACGTCCACGCTTCCCTTTATTAGCTGTGTAACTTGGGCATGTCATTTAACAGAAAAGCCCAAGAATCGGGGGGGGGGGGGGAGTACACACGAACTTTTATGGGAAATTTTTTACACATTCAGAGGCCTGCATCTAAATTGTTTTCCTGTGTCAAAGCACTCCTAGTGAGACCCGGTTTCCATTTCCTTGTTATAAAACAGTCCACAGAAGGACATAGAAACACATACGATGACAGCAACATTTCTATCCACTTCAAAGGGTTTTCACAGAGGTTTAAAGTTTAACCTGCAAAGGTGTCCTGGTGTCATGTTTTCTATGACCTTCGCTTTTAACATGGAGTCTGAGGCTCAGCGACCTGCTAAAACATTTCTCTCACATGCTTAACACTTGGAGAACGAGCGGTGTGGATTCTGCATCCCAATTATAGTATCACTTTTCCCACTGCAGTGACTCTCCCCATCCCCACCCCCCAGGCCCCAGGCACAAGGCAGTCATACCAAGAGCTTTAGAACATATCAAGCTCACTACAGACCATTGCAACAGAATTGCTATGGAAGACACTGACATGCTTCTGAATGGTCCATAAACGATGCTAACAGACAAGCCAGATGGAGAATACATTCTCTATAGTGACCTGAACAAGTTTGGAAAATACATATATTCCTGCCATATTTGCTCATCATAAAACATGAATTCAATATGGAAGGGGATGGTTCATGAAAGGTCATATCTTTTTTCCACAAGTCTCCTTTCCACTGGAATATCTCTGATTCCCTAGAGCTCGTGGCAACCATCACAAGGGGCACTTCACATGGCAACAGCCGTCTATTACTGCCAATGGAAAGAGGACAGAACAGAGTGGGAAAGAGAGGAAACCCAAACTGTGACATGGGCTCAACAAAGCCCAGGCAACCTGCAGAAGCTCTGGAACCCCTAGGCTACCACAGTCCTTGCCATAACCAAAACAACTTGGGCCTTTCCATGCCCGTTGCTGTCATTCACTGGTCAAAGGCTACTTCTAAGAATCTTTGGGGCAGAATCCCCTCTCCTCAGCTGGGGAAAGCCCTGAAGAGCTGATAGCTGAATCGGTCTGCTGACTAAGTGTGGCCAGCCAAGCTTTCCTGAAGACCAGTGGTTCTAAACTTGTGGGTTGTGACCCCTTTGGGTGTCAAGTAACCTTTGTACAGGGGTCACCTATCAGATATCTTGCAAATCAGATATTTACATTACAACTCATAACAGTAGCAAAATTACAGTTATGGACTAGCAACGGGATCATTTTATGGTGGGGGCGGTCACCACAACATGAGGAGTCTCAGCAGCGGAAAGGTTGAGAACCATTGCTTAAAGACAGTAGGTTTGAATAGGGGAGGCAGCACATCGTAGGCTGTCCACCAGTCACCTTTTCTTCTATGCCAATTCATTCTTTGTGTGTATTTAGTAAGCATCTCCCCCGGGAGGATAGGGGGCAGAGGGGGTAGAGGGCTCTCCGATTAAGGAAACCTTTGAAATGAACACATTAGAAGGATGAGCTGCACCTCTTTACTTGATCTGAGTCAATTGTGCCTGCCCAGATGACAACGCTTAGCCTTGGCTTCTGGTCCCTGAACCAAAGAAGGCCAACCAAGATGCAGCTAAACTCCAGTGATTGGATGAATTGAGGAAGAGTTGCAGTCAGTTGAAATGAGTTGCAGCCAGCAAGATGTCTGGGTGACATATCTTAATTTTCCAGAATCTCCTAATTTACATTCAAGGGTATATAACTACCCAAAGGAGAAGGGCAAGAAGATGGAAAACAAAAATCAAAAACAAAACTAGTATGAACTGCATTCTTTCTTGAGTCACGGTGTGTGAAACTGTCGTGAGCCACATTTACCTAGATACACTACACATTAGTCATTTCAACTTAGCTATGCTTTATATACCAGGGAACTCTAGATTCGTGCTAATCCACTGGGTATTTCTGAAGGAAAAGAATGTGATTGTGTCTTACCTCAGATTCTTTTAACCTTCTAGCAATCTTTATACTCAGAAAAGAGGGTTATGAAAAAGGTCAGTTGCTATCCTGAAACCTCACTGATGTCATGTCTCATTTCTCCCTTTCTGGCTTAGGAAAAAAAAATCTATCTGTACCCTAAGAGTAGAGTAGCCTGGCTCATTTCTCTACCCACCAAGTATGCTACTCATGGGCACTGTCCCTCGCTATTCAAGTATCATGGTTTGTAGAAATCAAAAGTTTTTTTTTTTTTCTGCTTTCCCAGTCTATCACCCTCCACAGAGGCTCCGAATTGTGCTAAATCCTAGAGAATGGCAAGACGCTGGGCAGAAATCTTACTTAGTGCATGTTACGCCTCCTCATCTCAGATGACACTGTACCTTCCCTGGAATGTCTACTCTTTGGGCATCAACCCAGGAGCACAAACCGTCCTTCAATGGTCACTAAGTCTGCCATGCAATTACAGAAATCTCAAAAGCCCTGCTAAATATTTCCTTTGATAGGGAATGTGGGCTTTTTAATTCATGAAATAGGTAATAATCCTGATGAATACTGCCAGTACCTCTCCAGCATTCATAAGGGAAGTCTATATTAGATATTAATACAGGTAAATTTCTAAGTGCTTAGAATTTTGAATGATTTCTATTTTCTTATCTTGACTTGTCTGCATTTTTCATGTTGATAAGAATCTATGACTGTTTAGAAACAGCCGTTTCTATTTTCACAGCCCTAATAACTTAGGCAATGGAAAATTCATTCCCTTCTTCCTTCTATATCATGGCTGTTTTCACACCATCATGGCTTCCCTATGTGTTCTGTGTTTCAAGCCAAATACCTTCAGTTTTAGTCCTCAGTCCTTATTTTTAGGAGTACATTATTTTAATGACATTCTGATACCCAGTAGCTTACAGGCTCCTGTTAACATCCAGTCACCATAAAAAGGATTAAAAAAAATATTTTCCCTTCAAAAATAAAGTAAAATATGGACATAATAATAATAATACTCAAAGTACAACTGATTATCAGCTGCTCCAAGGACGTTTGAAACAAGGAGGCATCTCTGCCAAACACAGACTGCCAAGACTTGTGTAGGTGCCCTTAGTAGGAAGTGAAGTAGCTCCCTTCATTTATATAATAAGGGAATAATAAGAGATTAATGGAGTCTTCCTACGTACTGCTAGCATTCTTTCTAGGCTTTTTAAACATCACAGGGTAAATATTTAAGACCCATGTTTCCCACTAATGTCTTTTAATTAGGTGCATTATTCTGTGCCTTAATTAATGCTGATCCATGTACAGCACTTGATAGTCCTTATAAAATGTGACCAGCCCCTACCAACATTTCCCCGGGTTCATTTGGGAAACTCTGCACACGCTAGTTTTCTGTGCCAACTTGACACAAGCTAGAGTCATCAGAGAGGAAGGAGAGCCTCAGTTGAGGCAATGCCTCCGTGAGATCCAGCTGTAAGGCATTTTCTTAATTAGTGATAGGTGGGAGGAGAGCCCAGCCCATGGTGGGGGATGTTATCCCTCCGCTGGGTGGTCCTAGGTGCTATAAGACAGCAGGCTGAGCAAGGCAGGAGAAGCAAGCCAGTTGGCCCCACCCCTCCATGCACTCTTCATCCGTTCCTGCCTCCAGGATCCTGTCCTGTTTGAGCTCCTGTCTTGATGTATGTGTAAGCTGAATATGAATGTGTAAGCTGAATACACCTTTTTCTCCTGACCTGATTTTTTGGTCATGGTGTTTCCTCACAGCAATGGAAACCCTAACTAAGACTCTCAGGTAGAGAATAACAGCACGCCTACGCACGTTTGCTTCCTGAAAATACTCTAAATATGTGGCGCATTTTCTAGATGTTTCCTCTCACCACAAAGTGGAATCTCAGAATTATCAGTCACCAGGCAGCAGAGCAAACTTCTTTTTCCTTTCGAGAGACTCACATATAGATGCCTAAAACCCTCCGAAAGTTTGAGAGAAGACACCTAAACGAACTCAGAGCTAAAACTATCATTACACCAATAATGTACTTCCATTTGAGATTAGAGATAGTTACTGTCAAAAACTTAAAAAAGCTGTGACTCAAGAAAGAACACAGTTCATACTATTTTTGTTTTTGTTTTTTGTTTTTCCATCTTCTTGCCCTTCTCCTTTAGGTAGTTATATACCCTTGAATGTAAATTAGAAGATTCTGGAAAATTGAAATATGTCACCCAGACATCTTGCTGGTTGCAACTCATTTCAGTTGACTGCAACTCTTCCTCAAGTCTTCCTTGGGCCTCACTGTTAGGAAACCTCTTATTTCAAACTAAAAAACACTGGATCTTCATCATTTTCATGGGAAGGGCTTATATGCCAGAGTAGTAAAGGGCTGCATCTTGCCATTTCCTCTACCGCTTTCTCCTCAGGGGCTTTGATCAAAGCATTCAGTACTCCCAGAGCTCATTTCCCTCATCTGAATGTTCACCTAAAAGCTTTCTTTCACTGATGAAGAAAAGAAACATGGCAGGAGGAACATAACTAATAATATGACAATGATTTAAATACCTGACCACTGGTTCAAAATATGTAGATAGATCATAGCAGAGTTATATATGCAGGTATATGTGGCTATTAGTATTAAAAAAGGCAACCACAACAAAAACAAAAACAAAAGAAATACTACAAACCATTTAGTAATGAGTAGATTATTCAATAATTAGCCTGCATTGGGAATAAGATAAATTTATATTGGCATGGTATTTCCAAACTAAACTAGATCAAGACAAATTAGGGTTCATGCTAAAAAAGAAGTGACATCATTTTTAAAAACTAAGACAAGACTGAAGGTCTGTATCTGATCTCTTTATATGGCTAAATTTTGTAATAATAACAAAAATGGTATAAATTGCAAAAGGAATATTACCATATGTAACTACATAAAATAAAAGTAATCAAAATTTAAAAACAAAAAATCAGGGACTATATGTATAATTAAAATGATGAAATTATGTAATTAAAATGATGAAATAAAATTATGTATTTTCTTCTCGATATGCAAGATCTCAGAAATCTGCACAGAAAAGGCTCTTCATTGTAGCATTGTCTGTGACAGAAAATAATGGAACTACCTGAGAGACACCAGCATAGGAATGCTTAAATAACTCAAGGTATCTTGACATTACGAAATGAAATGACTTTTTAAAAAAAGAATTTGCTATTCTGATGAGTGCTGAATTGGAAAGATGTCCACGATGTACAGTAAAGAGGAGGGGAGAAAATTCTAGAAATTTTGTATGTAATCATTCATTTCTTTTAAAAGGAAAATCTGTATATGTGTGCTGTATACTATACAAGTACCACATATTGTTATCACTTAGAAATTGCACATCACACAACAGGTGTGATGCGAGGAAGTTTATTCCTGTAAGAAGGGCAACAGAGAGAGTGAGAGAAGATATAGTCTAAGTGAGCCATGAGAGAGACAGAGAATCAGAGAAACAGGATGGGGGGGAGAAAGGGGTCACCCTTAGAGAAAGCGCAAGAGAGAAGTGCAAGAGTAAGAGAGTAACAGACAAATTGAAGGAAAGACAAGGTGGCAGGTCAGCCCTTTTATAGTCTGGCACACACCTGGAGGCAGGTGATGATGTCAGAGGTTGCTAAGCAACCTAGAGGCATGGTGCTTATATGCCAACACACACACACACACACACACACACACACACATATGTATTATCATATATAATGGTAGGTAAATCAATGCGTAAGTAGAAAACTATCTAAAAGCCACACCCATTGGTCAATTATAGCTACAATAAAGGTGGTTCATTAAGAAACAGGGGACGAATTTACTTGTTACCCTATGTGCTTTTTATTAACACATTTGTAAGAATTATGAAGTAATTTTTATACAAAGAAATGAAATGGACTAAACAAAAAAACATAAAATTACACTCTCTCAATATAAAAGATGGCAAGAAATGGTCACAAAAGAGAATCTACACAAGGCTATTTATTTGCATTGGTTGATGTCTATCCCATTGCTTACACTACTAAAGGATCTAAAGTTTAAAGTCTAGACATTAGCAGGCCAGTTTTCATCTACAGTGATTATACATTAAACAATATACCAGGTAGTAATGATGATACAAGCCCTTCCCCCATGTTATCATGAGTGTTAGTGCTGTTCCAGTGACATGGGCTTGTACTGCCTGAGAACTTGCCTTTGTCGGTCAAGTGTCTCCCCAAACTTCTTAGATCACGTTTCTGTGAGCAGATCTCGGTGTTCCGTGTTGCATATACCTTTCCAAGCTGCTCTCATGACCACTGACGTGAGGTCCACTGGCACCTTACTCCCACCAGCTGCAGCGGCGGTGGCGCTGTGACCCTAAACCAGATGACGCGATAGGAGGTTGTTCATTGTTTGTAGGGGGTTAACAGCACCTCATGCCTCTGCCCACTGAAGGCTGCAGGCAGAGGGCAGGTCCCTACCTTGCGCAGTCATGACCCTTTCTGAAGACAGTGACAAGTGCTTCCAGTGGTAGACTGGTGGGGGAGAGGTGGATTTACCTGCTCAGAATAAAAGCCACCACCTAAAAAAATACTCCAAAATTTGTAGAAAGAACACATGGCAAGATTTTGTTGTTGTCCGCTCATTTTATGTGTACTAAATCCTTAGTGTACACCCATTTTCCCATGTAAGGCAACGACAAAACAATATACATTACACATTTAAGGCATAGCAATTGTTCATCTTAGGCACGAAAATACTGAATTCAGAACTGTAGAAAGTATTTCTTCAAACACATACAGCAATTATGTTATATACTCATTCGATTCGCTAAGTACTGACAATACCATTTGTTTTTCAAAACCAAAGAAGAGACTTCCCATCATCCTTAGAGTTAAATCCTAAGCCTTTCCTGAGGACCTACAACTCCCTCTGGAGTACCCCCTCCCTCCACACCCTGGCTCCCCAGTCCATAGCCACACTGCACCTTTCTCCCGTCCTAGAACTGCCAACACTGCTGCTGCGCCTTTCCTGGACTCTTTCCCTCCCTGATTTATGCACTTAAGCATGACAGGACTTACACCTCCCTTCCAAAGGGACAGGATTTTTTTTTCCAAGCACCCTGTGTACTGATGTATAGCGTGTTTCACCACTCTCTACTGCTTGAAATTATCTGAGTATTGTTTGAAAATGGCAGCAACCAGATCCTGCCTATACCATATAATTTCAAATCTCTGAGCATAGATTCTGCGGTCATTGGGATTTCTAAAGTGCTCAGTGTCAGTACAAGAACTACCCATTCCTTTCTTGGTTTTCTTGTAAAGCATATCATGATTGAACTCACATTATCTACCGAGTTCTGTGTGTGTGGCTGTCTGTTCCCCTGCTGAGGGTTCCAGTCACCTATCAGTTTCCTTAGAGGATTAGTTTAGGCATGCCCTGCAAATACTAGGAGGTTGAGGTCTTACAAAATAGTTCAATATTTGCACAAAACCTACACACATTCTCCCATATACTTCAAATGATTTTTCTATTATTTGTAATACCAAATATAATTTGTATGCTATGGAAATAGTTGGTACACCACATTGTTTATGGTAGATGTAAAGGGAAATTTCTATATGATTTCAAGACAAATGCAATTTCTCTCAAATGTTTTCCATCTGAGAATGGTTAGATTCCCCCACATACAAAATCTATGGGTAGGGAGGACAGGCTATGGGAGCTTCTACTGGCTAAGGATTCTGTCTGTTTTATTCATTGCAATTCTCTCAACATAGCACCTGGTACTAAGTTACTGAGGAATACACTTTTTAAAATTGAAATCACAGACTGTTGAGATAGCTCAAGGGGTAAAGTATTTCCTGCACAAATATAAGGATCTGAGTTCAAATTCCTAGTACCCACATAAAGCCAGGCATAACTGTGTACATCTAGAATACAAATGCTCCCATGGCAAGATGGAAGGCAGAGACTGGCCAGCCAGCTTTGAATTCTGAAAAGGCCAGCAGCCAGATTCCCCTTTCCCAAATGAGGTGAAAGATGAAGACCAACTTTCACAAGCATAGTGTGAGAGCACACATGTAATTTACATGCACTTACAGCCTTGCATGCAAGCCATACACATATACATAAAAATGAGTCATAAAATTTTCACATTTTCTCTAATCAAATGCATTCCTTTATAATTAAAGAACAAGTTAAAGCTTATTTTTAAATGTGCTTTGAAGCTGCTGGCATACTTGAAGCAGTAAAAGTGACCAACAAGCAGTATTGTTAGCATTACCTCCTGGTATTTAGAATGGCAGGGCCATGACTCTGACAGCCCACTTTATTTATTGTTGTTGATATCTTACAAAATACATAACTAGAAATAAGTCGTTAATTGAAGCCCATGGCTATTCACTTTTAAATTTGCTTTCCTGACATTCTATTAGACAATTTGAATATTATTTTAAAGGTGCTTTAGACTATCTCTATAATGTCTGATCAATAAAAATATGAGACAAGTGAATAATTGAAAGTGTTTCAATCTTCTGTATTGAAATTAATGCAAAGTAGCTCAATAAATGAAAAAAAGCAGGCTGTGTTACCTATCAATAGGCAATTGCCGTATTGGTTTTTTTCCTATAATGTGCTTTGAAAAAATTATATATGCATAGCTTTAAAGATTATTTAAAAGCAAAAATGTCAGAATATAGCAATAATCCTCACTTGGGATGCTAGTCATGAGCTGATTTTTGGAAACTAATAATGATATAGTCTCTAGATATAAAATTGAAGACTACAATTAGTTTAAGCCAATTGATTTCCAGATTGACATATGACCATGGCTAAATCAAATGTGAATGATCACTTTGAAACACACAGATGCTAAAGGCAAAATGCTCCATAAGTGTGCTCGGGCTTTTATTATATTTGAGCATTCTTCTGACATACTCTATGACTTTAAGAGAGAAGGTGGGAGGTTTGCAAATTCCCCAGCCTTATAAAAGGCCAGAGGAGGCAGCAGAATAGTTTGTGCAAACCAAGGGAAGGCAAACATATGGTTAGCATGCATCCCCTCAAAATAGTCACAACACATAAGAAACATAAGTTGAGCATATTGAAGATTGACTCTTTCTAACAGCCTCTCTTCACGAAGTGGTCAAAATTACCGCTAACATTTCACATGCAGTGGCTGAGACGTATTTTGCAAGCCAGGTGTGTGACTTGATGGAAGAATACATCCCTCACCACACTCTCCCCAAATCCAGTTACACCCTCCAGAAGCTCCTTAGACAGGAAGAGGAGCATTGCAGTGCCTACCAGAACTAAAAACTGGTTCTATGGGAAGCTATACGGCTTTCTAGATCCTTCACATATCACCATAGCAACAGGAAAACACAAACTTAAAAGGAAGTTTGAGGGATTGGTACTTGAGGCCAAACCTGATGGTCTGAGTTTTATCAAGACCAATATGTTTGAAACAGAGAGCCAACTTCTGCAGGTTGCTTTGTCACTCAAACACACACACACACACACACACACACACACACACATACACACTAGATGATAGATAGATAGATAGATAGATAGTAGATAGATAGATAGATAGATAGATGATAGATAGATAACAGATTAAAATGTAATTTTTAAATGTTTGTACCCACCTATCCACTATCTGCTTAAAGCTGTGCTACTATTAAGCATGTTGCTTTCCTTAATTTCATATTAACTTTTAGCCTTCTACCAAATCCCTCTTTGAGCTTGAATCAATTGGCTGTGATTGTATGCAACCAAGAAATTTCTTGCAGTTAGCTCAAATTCTGTTCATATTTTTGAAAAACCTACCAAGCAGAAGGCTTTTGTGAGACTTTCTGGGTTTTGTTTGGTTGGATGGTTGGTAGTTTCCTGGTTTTGTTTTTTGTTTTTGCTTTTTTTGTTCTGGCCTGCGATCCAACATCTGTAGCGTTGTAGTTCAGATTGCATCTTTAATAATCCAACATCAATGGGTCACTGCTCCTTCCTTTTGCACCAGACAAGGAGTGGCAGTCACATAGTCTCTTCCCATAACACTGTAGGTTATCACTTCTCTGTTCTTCTAAAACAATAATTCTGACTCATGTCACAATTTCGTAAGCTTTTATTTAACTCAGTGGTATAAGCAGTGCTACTTCCATTAATCTGTATCAATTGCTATCTCAGAACACAGTTATAAAATCATAATTACACCTCTATTAGGCTATATTGGACAAAGTGATATCTATTCACTATTTCTCAAAGAAGGCCTGGAGTCTGGTAATCAGCCATTCACAGCTTAATTTTGAGCCCTTCATGCTGCTTAAAATCAGGTATCTGTGCTATTAGGATTTTGTTAATAGCAAATAGACACCTATCAAGGGAATTCTAAAATACTGACAGAAGAGCTGAATTTTTCCATGCCTTCCTAATCACCCACAAATTCATAGTACATTAATCTCTCAGCCATGTCTCCATTCTTACATTTGTAATTTATATTTACTCTCTGCAATTTTGTTTTGTCTTGTAATAAAGGGTGGGTGTCTTTCTTTTCTTTCTTTCTTTCTTCCTTTTCTGGAAACAGTTTAAGTTACATCTCAGAATTTGCAACACTGCCAATGGGGTCTTTAAGGATGATGAATATGTCCACCTAAAGGGGAAACTGGCCAGGAACAGCCCCATCTCACCTTTCTCACTCTGGACTGACAGCGAGACTGAAGACCCAGAAAAACACAGGGAAGTGAAACCCAGTACATTTTCCAAACTGCGGACAGGCCCTTGGCAAAGCATACTAGGGCAGACTATGCCTGTCTGTATAGCTCAGTGCCACTGAGGCACTATATGACAGGGTGACCTTTAAGTTAGAGGGGACACAAGCTGAGCATGAGCAGGGCCATTTTCTCTGCAGATTTTTCCAAGTCTGCCTAACAGCTTTATGCACCAAAATTGACAAAAAGTAAAACAAACCACAATCTTCTTCAAAATTTACCTCAGGTGCCATTTTTTGTGATGCCTAGGAAAGAAGCAGTGTTTCACAGAACTCACTTTAGTGAGATCTTTCCGAAAGGTATTGTCAACCATAGCCTGCTCTCCATCAACTTCCAGAAGAACCATTTACCATGTTTGTTTTCCTCCATACATAGTAGGATACACAAACTACATGCAGAATTTTTGTTAGACTGTGTTCTTATTTATGTTTACTAGTTATGCCTTTCTGCTATAATTCCAATTGAGTCACTCAGGAAACTAAAAGATGTGCTATTACAATATGTCATATAGATGATTTGCATAATACCCTATACTTTGAAAACTATGATTGATTCTCTACATGCTCCTCAAAAAGTCATTTACCTGTTCAGGACTCTTGGTGGTTGGTCTGATGTACTTTGATGCTAATTACTGCTTGCTGTCTCTGTGACCCTCCTTGCCTAACCTGTTTGACCAATAAAAGGCCATCACACCTGGGCAGGGCAAATGGGACAGGCGTGGCTAAGGTTCCCAGGCTGGGGGAGACAAAGAGCATCTTGGGAAGAAGAGAGACCAGAAGAGAAGAAGGTTGCGCCATCATGGGTTAGGTGGAGGAGAAGCACATGGCCGGTGTGGATGGAGGATTTGGCCCAGATGAAGAACACTAGCAAGCATTTGGGATTATGGATGGGAGGTAGCTTGATAGAAAGTATTAAAGCCAGATGGCATGAGATTGGAACAGGTATCTCATCCCTGCCCCACTATGGGAAGTAGTTTAGGGGATTAATATCTGCCCTGCCCCAGGTTAACTAAAATATAACAGGTGTCTGTGTCTTGATTGATTGATTGCTAGTGGGTTAGAAAATTTCTAGACCAGATAATAAACATTGTTAGGCCATACCAGGAAATTAACTGCAACAAATTGGCGCCCAATATGGGACAGAGACAACAAGCAGTAATTAGCATCAAAATATATCAGAACAACCTCCAACAGCACTTTAGCAAGGTAGTAATGAGTAAGTTTATACGTGAATAACAAAGTTTATGATAGCAGACATTTGCCAGGCACCACTAATTTCAAAACCTTCTTTGCTAGAAGGCTACAAATAAGAGTGTCATCTAGTTTCTAATTTAGTGTGAGACTATACTTGTCCATCAGCACGAATCACTTAATTAAATAGTCAGCAATTTCTACCTCAGACTGGCCTTCACCGCTAGGATCATTTTGAACCTAAAGATTGGCTTTTCAACTTATCAACTACACCTTCATCAGTATTCAGGAATCAACTGTTGAATACATGCACAGTGCATTTTATAATGGTAAATAAACTAATTAGCACGCGTTCCATATTATACAAGCCCATATTGTCATATCTCTGAAGTCCATCTTGTTCATCTAGAAGGCATAGCAAGTGACTTGATTTTCTTAGTTTAAGAAGCAAGTTTGAGCAGCTATCAAAATGTAATCTGCACCAGTCCAGATATGGTAAAAAAAAAAAAAAAAAAAAAAAAAAAAAAAATATATATATATATATATATATATATATAAAGCTCTGTTGTTCTGAAGTGTTTACATTGAACAAGATTGTTTTAAAGTGCTCATCAATTGGCAGTATCAGAATTAGATGGGAAATCTATAGAGAATGGACCTGAAGAATATGGGTTTGGGCTAAGATGAATACTTTTTATTTGTGCATACATTAATGCAAAACCTGAGCATTAACAACACAAGGGCAGGCCACAATGGCAATACCTTCCAGACGGCTCTGACTGCAGTGAGCTCTGTGAAATACCTTTTCTTTCCTAGGCTTCACAAAAATGGCACCACGGTAAGTTTTGAAGAAGATTGTGTAGTAGGAATCCCCCACACACACACACACACACTAGAAAAAAATCCATTGGGGAGCCCTGAAAACGCAGCAGCTGAGATGGAAAGACCTTCAGAGTATCCTGGGCATGCATCACTGTCTTTTACTCTCCAGTCTGTGTAAACTCAGTCTGTACCCACCTCTACATTTGGCCTTCTTCTAGCATCTGAGACAGGGTATTTTGCCGGCACAATTAATTAATTAAAAAATAACTTGTAACTCTTGGAGAACAGGAAAGGGTCTAGCCTCAATCCAGAATCTTTTCTCCATTGGGCCACATCCCACTAGCTATGCTTTTGGGGATGAGAGCTGAGCCGCCTGACACTCGATGAGTTACTCCATCATTGTCCCCTGCACTTGCCAAATCCTGGATATGCCTTGACGTCTAAGGGTGTCACTACCAACTCTCCTGCCCATTCCTTTGTGCACAGAAATTAGGACAGTATGGGTTAGAAGATACATCTTCACCCCCTCAATCCATGTTTGCATCATGCCACTCCTCTACTTTTTCAGACTCTCTAGACTCAGATCCCTAATGATCGTGCAATACCCAGATGCGGGTGCCAGGCCATTGACATCGCACAGTGTGCCTGTGACCATAGAGCACTGGTCTCTCCTGGGGAAATCTTAGCAACTGAGACATTCGCTGTCAGTGGGTAAAGTTACAGCAACGTTTGCTTGCTGAGCACTCAGTTACTTGTTATGTTTTGTTGGGTTTTTTTTTTCCATTTTTGTCTTTGGCAACTTCTCTTGTGTTGGAGTCACTAGAGTTGGTATCATAAAGGCATTCATTTAAAAGCGAAAGATAAAACCCGTTTTACCTTAAAATAAGTCTTACTAATGACTCTTTTAGCACACTTGCCAAGAAGGGGTTCAGAAAAATCTTAAACTGAGGTAAACTGCCATGCTACAGGGAGCTGCAGGCCTGTCTCACTCACCAGATGTGGGGGAGGGAGGCTCATATCACTTCGCGGCCTTTAAAAAAGTGAAGCATCAAAGTGACGTGCCCCCGCGCCCCCCCCCCCCGCCTTTTTTTATTTCAAAGGAAACGTTAAATTTGAAATCTGTGGTAACTTGCTGATACTCTAAAAATATGAGACTCCCTTCCCGAAATGTAGCCATGCCAACAATACTCACAGGTGCAAATGTTCTCCACTTAAAGCACGAGGAAAAAGGAAAATGTGAGGCAGGAGGCCTTGGATTTCTCACTGCAAATTGCAGTCACTTTGCCCACAATAAATGCGCTATAGCCAAACTGACAGTCACCATTATAGCATACGGGGCACAGGAGAGAAATGTTGGCCTCATTATGAAGCATAAGGGTGTTAACAGACACTCTGAGATGACGTGTTCGAAGAGCTGGGACCACACAGGCTGCATGCCAGCCTCCATCCTTCACGGCCTCAGTCCCTCCCTATGCACATAGGACCTCAGCCATTTCACCTGCTCAGCAGAGCCAACAACAGAATCTGCTTCATGGGGTTATTATGAGGATTAAACGGCACATTAAAATAATTTGAAATAGTGGTTGGTTATTGTTATTTGGGACAATGTTTAAGTCAAGTACAGTTTGCTGGCAACCCTCCATGACATTGACCTGGGTTGTGCTCAGATACAAGCCAGAGCACGGGACTTCAAAGCATCCACTTGCAAAGTAATAAAAGTAAATAGAGCCTATCACTTCCTCTGACGCTGAGCTATGTAGACCAGCACAGGCCAAACAAGCCAGCCATCAA
This sequence comes from Acomys russatus, assembly GCF_903995435.1. Classification (NCBI taxonomy): domain Eukaryota; kingdom Metazoa; phylum Chordata; class Mammalia; order Rodentia; family Muridae; genus Acomys; species Acomys russatus. The sequence continues at coordinate 40,357,195 of NC_067160.1, read as the reverse complement.
GGTCTAAGGAGCTCAACAAAGTCCCACGCTGAGCAGTGAGGACTACAAACTCACTCACACTTCCCTTGGGCCAGGTTGTCTGGAAGTCTATGAAGCGTTTCTTAGCACCTACCTTCCACACGCTGCCTTATTTCCTCATCATCTCTGAAACCTTGTGCTCCAGAATCTTGATAGGAAACTAGGAAGTTATCAACCATGATGCACTCTTTGTTTAAGTGTCAATCCGGCAAGAAGGCTTGATGTTCCTTGAAAAGTTCTTTTGTGCCACATAAGGAATATCTTTGTGTGTTAAAGGTATCCCAGGTCAGCAAGTACCTCATTAATCTCAGAAGGATTCTTTCTCTGTAGAAATGCTACCAGATTCTGCATTCTATTAAGACATGAGAAAAATCACCCATCCAACTCAATGAAGAAACAGAATTTTGACCTGTACCTAAATGTCTCAGAGCCTACCTCCTCTACAAAATATATACCAGTTAGCTTCTGCCAGGAACACTTCCCTCACTCCAGTCGCTAGGTCTTGCTTGTTCCCATGCCTTGTGTCTGTCTCCCATTATCAACTATGCACATATTTTTTTATTATCCCTTTGGATTCTAAAATAACCTGTGACTGCATCCCCGATATTCCCCATTGATTATAGGCACTTCTGAGGCTGAATCATTTTAATTTCACAAGACTTTTGCTGCTTAACATATTTACTCATATTTACTGAGTATCCGCAGTAGATGTTTATAATGAGGATTTAAAATTGGACAAGGTAAAAAAATAATAATAATAAAATAAAATTGGACAAGGTGGTATTCACTACAGCTTCTACTTTCATTCAGAACTTCATGCAGGACTCATAATTAAGTATTGTGGTGGGGTTCTTTGTTTTTCTTTTTTTCTCTGGAACTAGAGCTGGCCACAATTCCACATAAAAGTCCAATGGCATCTTTTCTTTATTTTTGTTTCCTTCTCTCCAGGATAGTGGCCAATGCCTCCCAGAATCTCATGTCTACACAAAGCTTGGGGATTGTGTTTGGACCCACCCTTCTGCGAGCTGAGAATGAGTCAGGGAACATGGCGATACACATGGTATACCAAAACCAGATCGCAGAGTTCCTGCTGAGCGAATACGATAAGATCTTCAGCTCAGAGGAAGACTGACAGACAAGGCAAGCTACTGAGTATGTTCACATCTGTCTTGATGCCTAATATTTTTACATTTCTGTAAACATATTTCTGAAATATTTTTTCCTTCCAAGCGACAGATGCTTCATTTTGTGAAAACTTAGTGATGATTTTGTATTTAAGTTCCAAACATTTGAATAAAATAAATGACAATATTTTCCTATATGTGTTCTACGTTAACCCCTTGAGAGTCGTTGCTTTTAGCCCTCTAGAAATACATCGTGAATATCCCACACTTTTAAATAATATGTACAGGATAGCACCAAGGCATAGGTCTACTACTGCTCCCTCCAACAGGTATGTGCTGGTGTGTGTGCAGATATGTGGCTATATAGAGAAATTATGGGTAAGTATGAGTATGTGTACACATGTAAGCCTCCTCAAGATCCACATGCATCAACTCACCAACTATGCCCCAACATGCCTAAGCATCCAAACAGTATGAAGCCATCTATGTTCTGAATCAAAGTAGGTCTTTTCATATTTCAAGAGTACAATCCAATGATCCTCAGTGACAGGTGAGTTTTGCAAATACACATTGGCAACTTTTCTGAAGAACAAAAGGACAGTTCAAGACATTTGTTGTCACTTTGTTCTTTTTTAGTTTGGTACTATTTTGGTTCCACATACCATTTTTATGAATGAAATGGATTGGTCTTTGTTTTACACAAGAATTACATTGCTGTTCCATTGTGATTCTTAATCAATTCGTGTCTTTCCTTTCCCCAAAATGTCATTTTATGTAGAATTTTTATGTAATTTACACTAACTCCATTTAGAAAGAACTATTTTTAAACACTTGTATTAGTATGCCCTAAGAATTCCTTGACTTCATATTGTTTTATCCATTTGATGGTTATTTTCAGTTAGGATGGATAAACAAAGAGACAACTAGAATGTATCAAACCTTGCTATATCTTGAAAAGTATGTCCTAGCTGAACATTTCTCATGCCCAGTTTTATGAAAGAATTCGGCTGATAAAATGTAGGCTTGTATTTGACAGCTTCTTAATAAACTCACATGGCACGAATAAAACTAGTCCAGTGTAATAAATAATTCTAGTTATGAATTTGTCCACAAAATAAAAAAGAAATCATGTTAATAATATGATATGAAGCACGGATCCAAGCGCAGACATTCAGAACAGCAATGAAATCAGAGACATAGACTGGAGTATGGATGGGGCACTCAGAGATGAGAAAGTCTACTTAAGAGACAGCTGGATGTTCATGAAGTACCAGCATCCATCATGCTGCCTGGGGATGCTCACCTGAGGAAGGACCCAGTATGCTTGTCTCTCTTGAATGTCTTTATCTCAGTAAAGATGTCCACACATGGGCTCATAGCCAAGAACAGTGAAGCATCCACAATGAATTGTTCAGTGTGGTCTCATCACATGGATGTGTGCAATAATGACAAAGCCATGGTAAGTCACAAGTAACAGAATCCCGGGATCCAAAGGCACCAAATAACAGTGAAGCAGCAGAATGGCTGTGCTGGAAAAGATTCTTACATGTAAAAGTGTTCTTGGGCCTTTCAATAAAACACAAGAAAACATGAGACATGGATTTCTGGCATTTATTTCTGGCCTTCCTCAATGCTATAACCATCTCAATGAAGTGTTTTCCAATACTTAAATTATTTCTCTTTTTTGAAAAGAGAGTAGCAGGGTTAGAAGTTCCAGTATTGAAATGTTGTGTCTTTATGAATCCATCTTTAAAAATATTCTGGAAGCTTCAGCCAGAGAGAAATCCCGCTGAAAGCCAAAGAGAAGTGGTACTACCTGCTTTGAGCAACGATTCACACCCCCTTGTCTCTGCTGCTTTCCAGATTCATAATCTTCAAAAGCACAGCTCCTTGATTTCCAATCAGATGGGATTTAGCTTGATTCAGACCCCAGCTGTGGCCTGTTCCTGCCTGCTAAGGGCATTGCATCAGAGAACATATTTCCTCTCTAGAGGAAGGCCTTTCCAAGCTACTGAGCCAAAATGCCCATCACTGGATCTCACTTGCTTACTCTAAAAGCATAGAAAGGTCATAACATTTCAAATAGACATGATGTCTAGAATCACTGTCCCAAGTGTTAAAGCCAAGTTTCCGCACTGGGGTGAAGCACTCAGAGATTTTATGAAACTGGGTGGTATTCTCCATTAAAACAACAACAAAAATAGATAGATAGATAGATAGATAGATAGATAGATAGATAGATAGATAGATGATACACACATACATGCATGCATGCATGCACGCATACATACATACATAGCAAGGTCTACGTACTCACCTGGTCTGAGTCAGGCCCATTTCTAGGCTTTATGATTTATGAGTTAGGATTCATGATTGTTACATAAAGCACATATTATGTATCACTACCCTCTGTCGAGAAGGAAGACAATTGGCTAATGATTAGTTACTCTCCAGTACAAGAAAATAATAGTTGGCCAATGGGGTAACCATGTCACCTCGGAGTTCCACACCTGTACATAAAATGCGCACATAGACTGGCAGTGCCAGTTACAGAAATATTGACAAACAGTGGTTGGTGACTAAGAAACAAGCTGTGGTTGGGGAAGTCAGACAAGGCTACTCTGTTATGACAACCTTGAGAAGTTCTATTTAATCTTGACTAATAAGTAAGGTTTAGTAGACAAAGAAAAATACAGATGGCACACCAAGCAGGAATGAGAAATGTCATGTAACAGAATTGGGGAAAACCCGATGCTCCCTAAGAATATTGAGAAAGTCAGTAATAAGAAACGAAGTAGATAGGCCTGGTGATTTGAGAAGACAGAACCACAGAAAGCAGTTGAGGTTAAATGTGGGCCAAAATATTCAGACCTTTTCTAGTAGACAAAGGAGATCCACTGTGCGTTGTAAAATAAGAGAGCCACGAAACAACTTGCACAAAGAATCTCTAAGTGCCCTAGTGGTCAAGAGACACACACCCCTTTGAGAAGACTCCTGTTCTCTTACAGGGGCTATGGCTCTGCATATATTTGAGTCATGTGTCTAAAATGTCTTAACATTTCTTAGCAGTGCAATAATAATCTTGTATTCTCAGATGCATTTCTATATGATGATAAGACATTATCATCTATCGAATAGAGAAACAAGGCAAACACTGTCTCTCTGGAAAAATCAAATGAGCACGATTGTATCAGGGCTTTATCAACCGAGCTCAAAAGCTCTCTCTTCATGGAAAAGCTGGCCATCCCATCTTCCGTGTTCTGAGTCTGGCTTTACTTAGCATGTGCCATATGACAGGATCATCATGCCACCTCTCATAATTGAAAGCCTTATGATGGTTCGCCCTATCCAATTAGAAAACAAAGGATCCAATTAAGAAAAATTAGAAAAGCTGTTAGAAGGAAGCAATCACTTGCCAATAGTGCTGTCCTTACAGCTTAACACAGCTAGATATTGACCCGCACTTCTCTCTCTCCCACATTTATTTTTGTGAATTATAAGTTAATCACCCTGTCAATTCCTAATTAAAAGGCCCTGCAAAAATTTTCATCCAAAAGGACTGTCACTAAAAGTTCTGGGTCAAATTGCTCTGTTGTCAAAAATGAGAAAAAATTCCAAAACAGTATCAACTCTGTCCTAGGAAATTCAAGTTTTCACATAAAAAGAAAGATGTTTTTCTTCAAATTTCATCCTTTCTATTAGAATGGTTCATCTGGTCAGCTCTGAAAACATAGACACAAGTTAACATTATACATACGAAGTAGGTAGTATTCAAGTATTTAGATATATCTGTATACACATGCATGCATGTAACAATTATGGAAAATGACACTGTGTATTTGAAAGAGAGCAAGAAGGGGTACCTGGGACAGTTTAGAGGTGAGTCAGGAAAAGGGGAAATTATGTAATTACATTATCATTTTAAAAATAAAAGAAATACCCCTTGGGCTAGTATGTAGATATAAGTGAGTATATACCATTTAAGTCTTTCTGCTTCTGGGTTAACTCACTCATTATGATCATTTCTAGCTCAATCCATTTGTCCCACGAAAGCCTTCACTTACCAGGAAACTGGGACAGAGGGGAGGACGTCCTATTGGGACTCCAGATGAGAGAAGCATGGGAGAATGGCAAAGTAGAAGGATCCAGAGGGTCCTAGAAACCTACAAGTAGAACATTATGATAGGCAGATTTGGGCCCAGGGGTCCCGCTCAAACTAAGGCACCAGCCAAGGACAATACACGCGGTAAACTTTAAACCCCTACCCAGATCTAGCCAATGGTCAGAACATTCTCCACAGTTGAGTGGAGAGTGTGATATGACTTTCTCACGTACTCTGGTGCCTCACATTTGACCATGTCCCCTGGAGGGGGAGACCTGGTGGCACTCAGAGGAAGGATAGCAGGTTACCGAGAAGAGACTTGATACGCTATGAGCATATACAGGGGGAGGTAATCCCCCTCAGGAACAGTCATAGGGGAGGGGAATAAGGGGAAAATGGGAGTGAGGGAAGAATGGGAGGACACAAGGGATGGGATAACCATTGAGATGTAACAAGAATGAATTAATAATAAAAAAATTTTAAAAAAATAAAAGAAATAATTTCTAAAATCTTTCCTCTTTAGAGTGTAGGTAGGTTCTCCCCCACCCACCCCCCCTCTCTGTCTGTCTCTCTGTCTCTGTCTCTCTCTCTCTGTCTCTCTCTGTCTCTCTCTCTGTCTCTCTCTGTCTCTCTCTCTCTCTCTCTCTCTGTCTCTCTCTGTCTCTCTCTGTCTGTCTCTGTCTGTCTGTCTGTCTGTCTCTCTCTCTCTCTCTCTCTCTCTCTCTCTCTCTCTCCCTCTCTCACTGTGTGTGTATGTGTGTGTTTCTTTAATCCAAGGGCTGCAAACTCAGATGCTGAGTGGGGCCAGCCATGTACCATAAATGAGTAAAGAGAAGCAGGCAGCCCTCACTATGAAGTGGTAACAGCTGGGGAAAATTCAAGCTCCCTGCCTGGCCAAAAAGCAGGCTTCCACTCAGCTGGAGCTGATGTTGCTTATGCGGGAATGTGAGCAGGGTTGCCAGACCTTCAGATCTTTCATGGAAAGCCAGAATTGAGAATCTTCTATGAAATCTGATTTTTTTTTTCTTAAAGACACTAAATAAGCTACCAAATAAAACACATCTGAGCAGATTCGGCCTAAAGACCACATCTTTTTTTTTTTTTTTTTTTTTATGGCCTCAGTGTTAAGCCTTCCAAGTTGCAAAGCTTGTTCTCCAGAAAATGGCACTCTTTAGAGTAAATGTTGGAGATAAGAGAATGAGCCAGAGCAATATGAAAGAACACACAAGCAGCAAAATATGTCGAACTTACTGTTCAAATTCTGAACAGATTACTTCGTCCATCTGGGACTCTCTTGTGTTCTGATCTATTAAATGCAATATACATTTAAAAAAAAATCTTGACATCTAATGGAATAATGTGGTGAGAGTTAAAGTGGAGGGTGTACAAATCATAGATTGTCACTTACGGATGTAGATGATGGATTACAACTTAATAAGAAATAACTCTATAATAAGAAGGTAGTGGAAAGAAAGTTGGGACCAAACTTTTAAAAAGCCGTGAATGGCATATCACATCTCTAGTAAAATTTTACACCCTAAATCTTTCATCAGAGTTGTGATGTTACTAAGCAGAACCTGGCACAGGGAGAAACTGGGTACCATTGTTAGACAGGAGGTCGTTGCCATAGCACTGGTGATGCACTCTGAACTTAGACTGGCAGTAGGCAGAGAAGTTGCTCTAGAGATCATCTGCCTGGTCTTTGTGGGCACTTCACCTGCATCTTTTCGCTACCATTGCTAAATGAGAAGCACCACTTCCGATTGAGCCAAATTTATTTTTTTTATTATTATTTAAATTTTTTTAATTTATTCACTTTACATCCCAATTGCAAATCCCTTTCTCCCTTCTCCCCCCCCCCCCCCCCCGCCATTCCCCTCTCCTAGTCCTCAGAAAGGGGGAGCCCTCTTCCCCTACCATCTGGCCCCAGCCTATCAAGTCTCATCAGGACCGCCTGCATCTACTTCCCCTCTGGCAAGGCCTTCCTGCCAGGTGGAAGGGAGCAAAGAGAAGGCGTCAGAGCCCATGTTGGAAACACCCCCTGTTCACCTTACTAGAGGACCCACCTGGAGACTGAGCTGAGGATTGGCTTCATCTGAGCAGGAGCCTAGGTCCTTTCCATGCATGATCCTTGGTTGGTGCATCAGTCTTGGCAGGCCCCCATGGGCCCAGATTTGTTGCCTTTGTTGGCATCCTTGTGGAGCTCCTGTTCCCTCTGGGCCCTTCTATTCCCCCCACTACTCTTCCACAGGACTCCCAGCTATAAGCAGGTCCATTTCTGGATTACTTGCTGGGCTGAGACCGTTGTTATTAACAATATTCTGGCAATAATTTGTCAACTAACCATCACGACTTTAATATATTTGGACCAAGTCATGCCCAAGTAATAGGAGACTGTACATACTACCAGAACTACCTCTAGAAGGTCATGCAGTCATTTCCACCACCTCACACCTGCTTTCTTACTCTTCTCTCTTGGGCCAGTACTGCTTCTCTCACTCCATGCAAGACTGCTGAGGAAAACAGTTGTGGAAGGATTGGCTCGGCTAGCTAACATGTATGAAACCCTGTATCATTGATGGTCTTTGCATATGTTGTTTTTTTTTTACTCCTCATAATTATCTTTATTAAAATATTCTTGTTGTCCCTGGTTTATCCTTAAAGAAACAGCAGTGGGAAAAAAAATAACGGTGTTAGCAAGTCAATGTAATTAGTAACTTGCCAGGGCATTATTCAAATCCAAACAATATGACTCCAGAGGATCCTTCATGACTTGGGATTTTTAACCTGTCAGTTTAACCAGATTTAGACTTTCTGAGGGTGTCTCTGAAGACATCTTCACAGATGTATAACTAAAGAGGAGAGATCCACCCTGAGTGTGGATGTCACTGTCCCATGAGCTGGGATCTTGGCATGAAGAAAAGCAGGGCAGAGAGTAGCTGCACTGAGCACCAAGTATTCATGTTTCTGTGCCTGGTACACCCAGATGCGAGTGATAGCTCATGTGCTTTCTGCACCTGGATGGACAATACTATCTACATGTGAGCCAGTGCAAACCTTTCCTCCCATAAGCTGTATTATCAGGCATTTTGTCACAGCAATGTGTAAAGTAACTGATAGACACATATTTCATAAGGTTATTCAAGGACTGTAATTGAAACAATGGTGACGTGCATAAACACCCCCAAATATTTATATTATATACGGGAGGGATGCTGTTTGCTCTCTTGTGAATACACTTGAAAGAGTTACTTCCATATTAACTTTCATAAAAGAACACAGAGAACATTATGTGAGTTCACGAAAGAAATGGAGAGTGTTTCTGTTGCTTGCAAGTAGATGACTAGACCTCCTTAAAGATTTGGCTTTTAGGATTTTAGTAGTCAGGTAATAGTTTATTTACCTATATGCTTTATGTGTATAGTTCTGACTTCACTTCATTGTGGAAAAGACAGAGAAGAAAAGCTCTTTTCCCATGTCTTTACAAAGCACGTGTTCAGGTGGCTCTGACCCTATGTGGCATTTTATTAACCGGTGTGGATCCTATTTGTCTGTGGCCAGTTATCATCTGTCATATCATACCACCTGACGTTGTATTGAAATTAGATCTAGCTCTATTGGGGGCCCTGGGAAAGATGAAAAAGTAGGTCCCCAGCCATCTTTCTCTTAAATATGATTGAAAAGGAGGCAGGCATCAGGACGTGCTGTGTCTCCTGCTGCCGAACAGTGATCCTGAGTCACTGGCGTGATGAAAATGCAGTGAACATTTCGAATAGGAAGATGACAATTTGCTACAGCAGTGTTGTCAAAATGAAAATGTCTCCTATCTTGATGAGAGGCCTAGCAGAAGGGAACACACACACACACACACACACACACACACACACACATCTTATAAATAGGCATCTGGGGTTTTTTTTCTATTTTACACTTGAGGCAAAGCACCCACTGCCCACAAAATTCTCAAGCTTGATTCTACAGAACACGACTTATTCAGTTTGGAGAGTGTAAGGAAAGCATCATGGAAGACAGTCAGCACCATACCCATGGTTTGTGCTAAGTGCACACTTGCTAGATAAATGAACCAAGGCAAACACCAAGAACATAAGCAGATGAACATAACTCACCACCGTGTTTCCTATCAAGACAAATGTAGTGTCTAATGTCGTTGGTGTAGCCAAATCACTGGTATTTATGTTGCTTCCTAGCCCTAAGTAAAAAAGAACCATCAAAGAAAATCCCCTTCCTCTATGTCTCTCGAAGCCTAAGTCCCCAAGGAATGCTTCCTCCCTTCAACGCGGTGGAGGCAGCAGAGCATAAGCCTTGCCAGCCAATTGCTCAAGTCTGACAGCAGATGCTCACGTCCTGCTTCAGACCATAGAGCATGCCTGTATCTACGACACCTAGTGACATCTTCCCCCACCTCTCCAAACTGTCACATGAGTGCCTTGCACAATATCTGCACACTGCGGAGTAAGGGCTCTCTGATCAATCTATCAAAAAGCCAAGATCACTGTAAAATAGAAAAGCCCTAACCTGGAAGCCCTCCCTTCCCTTTGGCACCATTTGAGCTGATGAGTTTCCTTGACATACATGCTCACATTTTAAGAACGGAAATGTAACCACTGCTCTAACCGTTCTCACGTCACTAGCAACTACACTCTAAGTCCATATTGCGCAGCATGCTTGAAGACGTGTGGATTTTTCCACATCATTTGGTGACATTTTACACAGTTTAATTTCTGCTCTTTCTTTCTAGACCACCACCACCCCCCTCCCCCCGCAGCTGCCACCACTCTTCCTTCAAACATTCCACCAATAAAAAAAAAAAAATCATAGAGCATCCTACCCTGGGCTCACATCCCTTCCTGTCCTTCCGCATCTATTCGGTTGGCTGCTGTGAAGTTTGCCAAGAAGTGTCCATCTGTTAAATTTAAGCATCTTGAAGAAAGGAAAAGTACAGAGGTGTCCAATTGCAGAGGAGAGAGCATTGATGGAATCGAGCGGCCTGAAAGGAACATGACAGGAGTGAGCAACAGGAAGGCACCAGGGGACAGGGACATGAGCTCCAGATGTCCCGTTCCTTCAGGCTGCCAGGTGAAGGCAGCTTTCAAGTTGGAGGAGGCACAGAACACTACTGAAACCAAAATTGGTTTGCACTCACTATTTTCCTAGCTATCAGTTCTAAGGTCACAGTCACTAAAACTGGAAACTTTAAAATGACTTCAAAAAAGGCAAACGCTAACCAGATTTCACACTGGATTTCATTTTACTTGGCATTACAGAAAGAATGCAGGTATTAAATAGGCTGCTTCCTGTATACAATAAGGTTAATTAGTGGTGAGGGATGGAAAATCAGTGTAGACATAACTCTTTTCGACAGGTATCAAAAATAATCCCCTGATCCCTGCAGACTCCAGCTGCATTGAAAGAGGAGCAATATAAAAGATTCCTTAAGCACAAAATTTTCAAACATTCTCCAGGTGTCCTTGTGCAGTGAAATAGGCCCGAGTCCCCTGTGCGGAAGGCTGCTCCTGTGCCATTTCTTGCTCTTACTTAAAGGATCAACTACTCACACTGAATTTTTGTGGTGCCCAGAAAGGCTCTCTGTACAAAGTGGCTGAGGCTGCACACAGAGACAGATGCAGGAACAAAAAGAGGACTGTCCCGAGGCCTGAATGGGACTTCCCTAAGCTCCTTATCAATAAGGTTAATAAGGGTCTATGCAATTTACTGATCACTATAATGCAACAGCCTCCTCGTGCTCCCAATCTCCACGTTGGTGCTGCCTGTTAATGCTTTCCACAGCCAATCACATAAAAGAGTCTTTGCCGGCACTCCAGAGAGTACGCCCCAGTTCAGGATCCTGGCCTCTATAAAATCTCTGGTCTGTTATTACGCTCCTACCTGCCCTAGTTAAGCAGATTAACAGTTATTTCCTAGAATTTGATCATGAGGCTCTTTGTAATTGAAGCTGGAGTACTCAGATATTACTAAAAAAAAATGTATTTCTGAGAAACACATTCCTTTTTTCTCTGGTTTAATTTTGTTATCCTCAATCATATGCATGATATGAAAAAAAATCCAAACTTCTATCTTCTCTATAAAATACATGTCATATCAAAAAGGTGACAAGAGGGGGGAAAAGTAATTAGTGAGTTCACAGAGTTCAGTAGAAAAGTTAAAATGGAGTAACACATTACTTTTTATGTTAAGATTTCACAAGACAAATCTTGCCTGTGTTTTAATTGCATGTGACCCTGGCAGTCCTACTCTGAAATGAAGTGCCGTAAAATTAAAGATGACAGACGCTCAAAACAAGTCTTGTGATCTTGATTAAACTACAAAGACCACACTCTCTCTGCTGTAACTCAGATATCATGGGCTGTTTTATTTGGGGAATTGCTTCATTAATGCCTTCTTTGACTAGACATGTTTATTATTAAAAAATACTGAATATGGTGAAATCTTGCATAGCTAAATAATTCAAGAAAAGCAAATCATAAATGAGGAATGTTTAAATATGTCAAAGGCCCAATTCATTTTATAAATGCTCATGATTAAATAATATATTGGTTATACATACATATATATACACATGTATAAATCACATGTAGATTAATGTGTACACACCCCTCTTTGGTGCACGAATAACCTACTCTGACCTGGAACTCTTTACTACAAGCAGGACAGCCCATCTGCCACATTTCTTTACAGCCATGTCAAGTTTCTCAGGCCAGCAGCATCTAGAAAACTTTATAGAAATGCCGAATGTTGTTTGTAATTTAAACTTTGCAAACATAGTGTAAGAAGAGAGTGGATTAGACTCATGACTGCTGGTAGCAGTCCATTCTACCTAAATTATATGTATTGCACACTGGGTTTTTAAAATTCTGCTTTTCCCCCTTTTTAAAAAAAATAGTTTAAAAGAATCAAGACATTGGGAGGGCCCCTTCATGCATTCCCACCAGCTCTGGAGTGAGAGATTAGAATGGCAGGTCCTCTGGGTCAGTCTTTATCTTCAACATAAGCAGGTCCAACTTTTATCTATAAGTTCCCCTATATTCTAAATCTAGGTAACTGCATTATTTTGCCCTATTTCATGTTTACTTTTTTCAATGATATATTTCATTTTAGGGGCTAGAAAAACATTATTTTTGTAATATGTTAGCTATATGGACACTATTGCTCAACAGACGCTCAAAGCCTAGAAGTCGAATTTCCAGAATTCACTTTTTCTATGCACACTCCTGATTTCGAAAAAGTTTCTATATATAAATGTCTCAAGCTTTCAGGTTCAAAACACATATGACAGTTTCTCTCCTATCCAATCAAAAGAGTATATACAGCTGTTATGAAAATGAAAGCTGGTAACCATGCAGAAAGCTCCTTGGGAAGCAAAGGGCATAATGTTTCTGTAAGTATAATCTTTACCACAATTATTCTATCAATTTTCACTACATACACAAAGGACCCTATGTCTATGGGCCCTTTCTTCATATACTACATCTTACAAAAATTAATCTGCTTGCCTTTAAGATGAAATGTTTGATCCTATACACTTCCAAACCCTGTGTATAGATCACTCAGGTATGAGATATGTTGTCTATCATAAGCTGAATTTTTTTTTTAATTTTTTCAGTAGGACTCAGGACTATGAACATAATGAAATAGTTCTTAGAACCTTGTTTTGAGTAGTACTGGTTGACTATAAGACCCTAAAGACCCTCGTTCATGCTGGTTTTGTGTTCAGCCTCTGCCCCAGCTTTGGCGTTGCATTCGCTCATTCTTGCTACTTCTCCCTCTTAGTGCCTCTTGTGTGTCTAAGTTTTCCCTGCCCATAGTCCTCACACCCAGAGCAGACTCTTACCGTAGAGACCATGGCTCCCTGTGCCATTGGGCTTTGGCAGGCATCAGGACTTTCAGAACTAGTATGCTACATTCTTTGTGCTTTTTTTTTTTTTTCTATCATATTCTCAAAGAAGTCTGTGATTAGTAATCACAGGTCTAGATTTATTTCTATACTTATCTAAACTACTACCTTATGCGCAGTTTAAATCTCAGATGGTTCACTCTCAACACCATCCTAAATTTTACCAAGCCCTTACGAGTCTAAAACGGCTTCTGTCCCACTGCCTGGCAATACATGCCCAGGGGATTAAATGTAGATCCAAAAAGTCAAACTGTGCATATAAGGAAATGAGAAGTCACCCTGAGAGAAGCAAGCATTTAGCCTAGGACAAGAGGCACCTATGAAATTAAGACATTTTGCCTACTATTCAACAAAGACATTTGGTATCTCAAGAATAAAACCAATAGATACACACATCCATTGCCCATTCTCACAATGTCCATATGTAAATTGTGCCAGTTACATGGCCGATGCCTGCATGGTACTTTTAAGCCATTGGCTGCCATACATCAAAAGCAATGACATTGCTTTTAATAGGATTACATGGAAGCCAAAAAAGAAGCAGGAAGACTAGTTTTTGACTGAGTAACTGGCCAGTAATTTGAATGTTTAACTAAATGATTGGCTGCCAAATTGACAGGTCATCCACACTGAACTAACCACTGTTCCATGAATTTTCATGACTAGAGTCACAATGGCTCATTTGCATGTGTGAAATTCCACTGTGAAGCTGGCTTTTAGACTGGCAAACCCAGCCAGAAATATGTGCCACGGTGCCACAAATTAGTGTCCTGGAAGTGCAGTCCCACGAGGTTAGCATAGGTCACACAGCCCAACCCTTTGCAATTAACACAAACAAACGAACAAACCCATCCAGAGCTGATCAACATAGATGAATGTAAAGAACGGGGAAATGGGTCTAGGGTTAGGGCTAGAAAGTAAAGAGGAACGATGGGAGTAACAGCAAACTAAGACAAATCTCAAAAGTGAAGTTTTACACGAGAAAAAGCTGTAAGACGACCTTTGAGAGAAGCCTGAGATTTGCCTAGGTGTGTCCACAAGAGTTACTTCCTACAGGGCAGCATGTAGTGAAAAGCGGGCCATCACCGGGGAAATTGTCAATAGGCAGCTGTTAACCTCTGCTTCTTTATGATAAGCTCGAATCCACACAAGAAGCTCAAACTCCATCGGGTGAGTGCTTTACTTAAGGGTTTATAATCTAGTCCTGGGTGAAGTCATACTGGACATAAAAGCAACAGCCCCAACACCGTACTACAGCTCCTTTGTTGCTATTTTCCAGTGGTACTCTGGCATGATTCGATGTTTGAAGTCATGGTTTGATGGTGAAGTAATGTCAGCTTTGGGAGGGGCCTACGTAATTGTCCAAAGGAATAGAGCCCGGAAGCAGTTTTTGTATGTGAATCTTTCAAGCAAATATTTCTAGCTCTTCATAAGTTAAGTATGACAAAGTTACCTAAGGTATTTTACTGAAACATTCTTTATAATAGAAAAGTAACAAAACTTTTATTGTTAAAAATTTGATAATAAAACCAGTGAACATTATGATGAAAGATTAAAGAGGCTTTAGGGAACCAATTGAGTATGAGACCCATCAACAAGAGAAATCTGCTAAGAGGAAAACCAGGTTACAAAATCATAGGTACAATATTATGCTGTTGTTGTTTATATACTGCAATATGTATGTATACACACAACAAAATATTATCAGTGGTTATCCTTTGGTTGTGAGATTATTGGTAATTAATTTTCTCCCATTGTTCCTGGCACGTCCCCAAGTTTTTGCTTTTACCATTTGTTACTTTCATAATTAGAAAAAAAAATACAAGTGTAATTTTTAAAATATGTAAGTGATAATTTAAGACTATATATGGTAATTGATACAGACAAGACACTCTAAAGAATTTCAAATGAGATCATGTTAAATAGGGGCATAGAGAAGCCAGGAGAGGCTCCAAGACACAAGGGTGTGTTGAAGCAAAGCCAAAATAAGAAGAAAGGAAAGCATAGACGCAGGGTATGACAAGAGCAAAGGCCTAGGAATTTCCAGAGTGTTACAGGACCAAAGGCAAGAACGTCAAGATGCACATGGAAAGTGGTATCAGTTGGTCAGGAGGAGCCCAAAAGTCCAATCACTGTGTGCTTTTTAGGGATCATCTTTCAAATGGCGGAACTGAGAAAAACAAGGGTGCCCTTAATGTGACAAAATTTTTAGCAAGCAAAAGCACAGAGCACCAGACATATACTTTGGCTTAGACACCCGGTTCGCATGCCAGCTTCACAGTAGAATTTCACACATGAAAAGGTAGGTAAGGGCCAAATTTTGGAAGCCCTAAATGCCAAGCAAGAGAATTGGACTTGATCCTGTAGGCAGTGGGGGACCTCTGAAGTTTTAGGCAGGAGGGTAATGAGAGCCAAAACATTTCAGTAAAGTTATTCTGGCAACACCAGGTAGTAAGACTAAAAGAGAAACAACTACATGTATCTTCTTACAGGTTTCTTATATTGAAAAATTAGATCTTTTTTTCCTATCATGATTCTGTCTTCTCAATTTGGATTATTAAAGCTTTGAGGGGGAAAAATAAGGTGTTGGAATGGAGAGGTAGCTCAGTGGTAGAGCACTTGCCTAATAAGCAAGTTTTGGTTTGCCTAATAGGCAAGTTTGATTTGATTTCTAACAACACAGAGATTTGGATAGTGTGGGGAGCCGGGCAGAAGGGAAGGGGAAAAGTAAAGAGAAGGAAGGAAGGAAATTTTAAAAGGGGAAAGAAGGGAAGGGGAAAGGAGCAGAGAAGAGAAAAGGGAAGGAAAAAGAAGCAGAGAGAAGGGAAAGGAAGCTATGTCTTACACAGTGTGATGCTCTATGCTGGTAGTCCCAGCACTTAGAAGCAGGAAGATCAAGGTCTTCCTTGGTTACATAGCAAGTTTCTTTACATCTTTGGCATTTTTGAGCAAAAGAGAAATATGGGACCACTGTTAAATACTGCCAGATTTGGCTCTAGAGAATTCTCTGTGAGACTTCCAGATTCTTAAAGGAGTATCCCTATGTCTAAGCCTTATAGTGCAAATCTATAAAGTGGGAATAGGAATACTTATAGAACAGAATTGTGAACTGGTCCATGCAAGATTATGAAAATGTAGCAAGTCTTAGGGGAAAAGTACCCATTGTTAACTATTGCTCTAAAAGAAAAATAATAATTTCCAAGCCTGAAACTGTTATTAAGCAATTTTGATAAACATAATGATTATGCTATTTGACACTAACTCTCAAATGTGGACATTGAGTGGGAAAAGGTAAGGCAAATGTAATTTGATCTTGCTGTTCTGTCAACAAGATGGCTATCAAAAATATTCACAAGTCAAAGTTGAAGTCTTTGGTGCTTAACACATACAGAACTCAGGAGGGAAAGGAGAGGGTGTTGGAAGCCAAAAGAAGTCTTGAGTAAATTAGAAAGAGATGCTGGCTGGAAAAGGCTGCCTGGAACAGTCAGGTACTGTATCAATTCTCAAACTGAGCTACATCTCTGTCAAGGGGAAAAAAATAACAAGAATGGTTAACTTGAGCTTCTTTGAGGAAATTTCCAGTGGAGTGTCTACTAATCAGTATTATTTCAACAGAGCCTTACTTCATGTGTCTGCTATATAATTAGAACAAACAGACACTTTCATGATTTGGATTACAATGTTCTGAAATTTGGGAAGTAACAGATCTTAGGCAGAAAATATATATGTCCAACCTGGAACAGTTCATGGTGCCAAAAGTCAAGAAACCACCAAAGGTATCAACCCATGAGTGGGATCATTTCCAATGGACAAAGTAGCCACCTTGAAGATGCTGTGGCAGACGTAAGGCAAGGCCACCTGTGTAAGTAAGATGGATTGCATATATTGCACACACACAAATATGTACTTGAAACCTAGATAATAACATCCATGCAAAGAAGGAAATACAATTTCATCAAAAAAAAATAATAATAACTGCTAGGAAAAACACCAGAGCATTCTGAAAATTGACTAAAAAGCAAACTAGCCAAGCATTTATTATGATTTTTCTCATATCAATAGTATTTCAAAATAGCCAAATAATTGATGGAGAATAAATTTTTATAGGTAAGTTCCAGGTAAGAACTGTAAAGAGGGTTGGGGAGCTAGCTCAGTAGGGGAAGCATTTGCCATTCAATCATAAAGACCAAGGTCAGATTCCTAGAACCCACATAAAGCCAGACATAGCAGCTCAAGTGAGCACTCTTAAGTGGGACAGGAGAGGAGACAGGAAAGTCCCCTGGCAGGCCAACTGGCCCTGTCTTTACATCAGTAGTCTCTGACGTAAACAAGGTGAAAGGCCAAGATTGACACCCAAGATTGGTCTTTGTCCTCTATATACATGGCATAGCATACGTACACCCATAGTCACAAGTACAAACGCACAAGCATATACACAAAAATAAATGAACCAAAAATAAATGGATGTCTATTCAACAGTAGATAGAGGAATGTAACAACCCCTGAGTGTTCATCTTCCAGTGTTAGCAAATACTAACATTTTCTCACCCTACTTCCTCTCCTCGCCGCTTGTTTGCTTTAGCATGTTAATGCACCTTGAAATATCATTTCATTTGGCTTATAAATTGTTTTCAGAGATACCTGGGAAAAAGTCCGTGTTCTACGGCTACAGCATCGCAAATACAGGGGATGCAGAGTATAAACATATCCCGCTTCGGCATTCAGGCAAATCTTAAAACATGGAAAGGTGAAGGACAAACTAATGTTCCTGAGCCAGATGGAGGAAGCAGGCGCTGTTAACCTCGGCTCTCGCCATGGTCTTGGTGCTTACAGAGCAATGCCGATGCGGGCCATTCCCGTGGCCAAAGCTCCCCAGCCACGGTACATGTCACCTAACTTGACAAGAGGACCTCCGCCTGCCTTTCTGAATACATCTGAAACCTGACAGTCTTCCTGCCATCCCTACCACAAGGTTGTCCTCAAGTCTGTATCTATGAGGGAATAAAACAAATTTTATAGGTCACAAAAGAAAACTCAAAAAATGGATCTTCATATGATATAATCACTCCCTTCTCCTTACATGAGTTACTTAAAACTTCCACAAATACATCTACTCTCCAAGGTGAGCAGAGAATGACTTAATAAGTAACATCAATATCCAGAAAACCGATTTTTTAAATTACATTTCAACATCCAAAGAAAGGCTCTGAGGAGGCTCATGACATTAGTTTCCATTATTAACACTATTCTGGTCAATATGGGTGTGTTTTAAAGCTCACAGATATACGTTCATCAAATCCAACAATGGTATCTCAATAATGAGGAAAGAAAACATACATCAGTGCATGTTAGTGTTAAATTCTATTGTCCCCATCAACTGAAGGTTTCACTTTTCATATCTCAGGTCCGAGCTATATATTTTCAAAACATCGTTTCACAGATCCTCACAATCATGTTGACCTTCTATCCGGTGGCACAAATACCAGAATTGTAGCATAGAAAGAGAAAAGGTAGCCCCTGTCATCTATAAGACTACAAAGAGATAATTCCCCTTTCCCAAATATTTCACCTGCCTTTCTTTAACCTGTTAACTAACTGCAGGCCCTGGGAGATCTAATGCCTCTGCAGTCTGTTCTTCTGCACCCATGTACCCATATGCACACAAACACATACAATTAAAAATAAATCTTTTCTGCAAGAAAAATAGACAACACATGCAAGAAATCATCATCATCATCATCATCATCTGCTTTCCACCCATCAGACCTCAGTTTGTCAGAACAATGTGGGAAACCAAACATTATGATTATAAGACTCTTAGAATTGAAATTAGGTTGGCTTAAATACGGATTTCACTAACCAAATGTTTGGGTAAAAAGGAAGCCTCTTGGAAAGCGAAAGGGCGAAATGAAAAATCTGCAAGTTAAAGATGCACTTTGGAGTCAAAGTACAATAGATAAAGTCATATAATAGAAAATCTCCCAGCATTGGGGTCAAATAAACACAGCTTTGACAACTGCCTCTTGTAATCCGCAAGCTGTGTAACCAAGTGTAGTTCACTTCCAAATCTGAATGTTCTCACCTATAAAATGGGGATTGTAAAATCCACCTCAAACAGTTGGTGATGGTTGCAATGGCATACCAGGAAGCCTAGAATGTGACATGTTCTTCAAGAGATGACATTTATTTTGCCACTTTTATGTGGGGATAGCAGCAGAGAGCAACCCTAGAACAGTGGAGAGACATTTGAATTTGTGCACAGATGTTTTCCTTTCTATTTCCACATTCCACACGACTGTAGTCTGACCCTAACACACAGACGCCAGCCAGAAGGAAGCCCACCCAAGAATCATAAAGACAGATGCCAAATTGAATTAGTTAACTCCTGATTTCAGCATACAGACATTCTATTTTATGAATCAAGACCTTAAATTCTGCTAAGATCATAGGTACATAGCCGTCTTTAATTCAGTTTTTTAAGAAATGTTTGAAGTACAGAAATTATTAAGAAAAATATATTGAACATAGATCAATCTACCAGACTTTAAAATGCTGGCACTCTGTCAGATCTATTTCAGACTTCTTGACTAAAACGTGAAACTTTACAGATAGAAATCGATGTCCTTTGTTCTCGGCCTCATCCTCATTCCCTTCATACCTCAGAAATAACAACGATAATGAGCATGGCGTGGATGTTTCCAGAATGTCTATGTTTTACACTTTTGTAGTGGGACGCACTTACATAACTGGTATACATAACAGTGTAGCTTTCTGTCTTGGTTCATGGATGTCCTGTGTATGATTCTGAAACCTACATTTTGGTATTCGTTTTGTTTTTTTAATTCATGCATGCTGAAAAATATAGGTGATGTTTGCTCATTTTAAAATGTGATTTCCTAATTAAATTTAAACAAAGTCTACTTTAAACAGGAACAAAAACTAGGATAACACTTTTCAACAGAGATCAAGGCATGCAGGCACCATTTTGTATTACTTCTGTTTCTTGACCTCTTTGGGGAATGTTTCCTTGTGCCTACCATTCCTTAGTGACCTTATTATAATCTACTGGTTTTGTCAATCAGGTCAGCCAGTCAGTCAGTTGGTCAACCTATACTTACTATGAGCCTTAGTTGGAGACTGCAGTGTTTTGCATAAGGAGGATATGGAAAATATTATTGAGTCAGAAAAGATCACCACCTTCAAGCGGTGGGATGTGCAATACATAGAACTGAATAAATAAACAAGATAGTTTCAGCTGGTAACACATTTCCTCACAAAATGAAGACATCACATCATGAAAGCAAGAAGTGTGGTGATTTGACAACTGCTTCAGGAAGGGTGGTCAGGGAGCCTCTCTAGGGAGTGTTTGCTTTAGAATGGGAAATTTTAGCAACAAATGTGAAACAGGCGATATGACACAGCTGGGGATAAACACTTCATGCAAAGGCAAGCCAAAGAACAAAAAAGTCTCGCTCAGTCTCGGTCAAGCACCATGCACGTAAGAGATAACAATGTGGTGGACAAGGAGGAAAGCAAAGGAGGTAGAAATAAATGAAGAAGCATCAACTACTGCCTTGGTTGATCCTAGTTCATGAAGGGGTATAAGTCAAGGAGACCTTTCAGCTTTTTGGTCTAAGATGCCAGATGGTAGTGACATTAACTGAAATGGAGAAGACTGTGAGAGAAGATGGCTTATGTAGGCAGAAAATAAAGGCCTACTACTGTTTAAAACACTTTCAGCTTGAGGTGATTTGATGTTTAACACATCCCCTACAGGATAGAGATAGAAATATAAGCACATAGCTATAATATACATTCATGGGGCCAAATTAGATTGCGTAGCAGGAGAAAGAAGGAAAAAAGTGGTACAGACCAATGAACATGCCAAACTGGATGGGAAAAAGCCCACAAGGCTCCAACACTAAACAAAGAACTACAAATAACTGAGTAAAGCTGGGAACAGGAGAGGTGGTCCTCCCCAGGGAAGACCACACCAGTTGGTTTTCCAGTGCCATGCAGCCTTTAAAACATATGTACAAGTAGCCTTATATGAATTCAACAAGTGATATTTAGGAATATGTGTATATACAAATACATTGTTATTGAGTGTAATAACAATGGATGAAAAATGCAGCCATGAGTTTGAAGGAGATTCGGGACAGGTAACATGGGAGGAAAGGCAATGGGGAAATGTTGTAATTAAAATACAATCTCAAAAATAATATCTAAAACAAAATAAGAAAATGTGGTCTGGGACTGATATGGTAAACATGTCAGCATTTCAATGAGAAAAAAGGAAGAAGGGGCTATCAAATATTACTAGAAAATGACAACAACAAAAAGGTAGGAAGAACCCCTAGGAAATCTGATGTCAAAGAAACCAGAGTGGTCTACGTCATGAGAAGTGATTTTAATGGAGAGGAAAGCAGCCAGTCCAGGTTGGATCTTGGATGGTAGATAAGACACACACACAAAAAAAAAAATTAGTGTGAAGTAAAGGCAGGAATATGCATGCTAGGGGAAATTTGTTTGAAGAGAGGAAAGAAATGAAATACAGGAAAAGAGTAACAAACAGATTTCTCTTACTATGAAAGATACATCACCATCTTTATGTGCTGCTTGGATTTATAATAGAAGAGAAAACTAATGACACAAGCATAGAACCACAGAAGAATTTAAGTCCTAGTGCAAAAGGAAAAAAATATGAAGAACATGAAACAGATGGACATAAGCAGGGCTAGGTCAGAAGACAAGCACGGGAAGATAAGGAAGAACCTCTGATATGCTCTAGTTTTTCCAATGGCTGGTAGGATCACCAGCCAACAGTGAGGGTTGGGGGAGGATGTGGGATGTTCTCTAAGTAAAAATAAGTAAAAGAAAATGTTTTTAAAGGTTGTAAGGAAGTCTCTGGATAAAGTCTAGTTGAGTGTAAGGACTACAGAGAACTTCATTCACTTGTTTCTTGGTGCCTCAGTCTCTAAGCAAGGAGGGCGTTCCATTACAAAGTATGTTATTAAGATCAAATCAGGGAATGGAGAGAAGAGAAGGTTGACATTGGGTTATGTAAGGGTTAATATGCTGCACCAACTTAATAGAGGGAAACAGGAACAATTGTGCCTAGAGAAGGTAACTATGACAACGGATGCTTTTCAGATTTATTTTAATTTTAAGTGTGTGAGTGTGCGTGCGTGTGTGTGTGTGTGTGTGTGTGTGTGTGTGTGTGTGTGTGTGTGTGTGTGTGCCTGTGTGCATGTAGGTAAGTGCATATGTGAGTGCAAGGGCCCATAGAGTCAAGAAAGAGTTGTTGGTTCCTCCGGAGCTGCAGTTACAGGCAGTGTTGAGCCTCCAGATATGGGTGCTGGGAACTTAACTGAGGCTCTTTACAAAAACAGTTCATACTTTTTCTTTTAAAAAAATGTTATTTATTTATTATGTATGCAGTGCTCTGCCTGCATGTACACTGGCAGGTCAGAAGAGGGCATCAGATCACATTATAGATGGTTTGTGAGCCACCATATGGTTGCTGGGAATTGAACTCAGGACCTTTGGAAGAGCAGTCAGTGCTTTGAACCTCTGAGCCATCTCTCCAGCCCTGTTAGTGGATTCAGGGAAATGAGGCCAGTCTATGGGCCCAAATGTCTCTTAGATGAACAGAAGAAGGACTCAAGTGGTACTCTGAGGTTTTGGCAGACCTATTTTATACCTTCCCCTTTATCTTCAAACTCCCTCTCCTTCCCTCTCATCAATGAGGTCACTCTTTTTTACTCTCTCATACAGTACATCCCTACCACAGTTTCCCGTCACTCCACCTCTGCCAGTGCCCCCTAACTCACCCCACTACCATCTCTCCTCACCCCTAGAACCACTCCTCCATCCTTACCTTCCAAAAAAGAGCAGGCCTTCCAAGGATGTCAACCAAAGACAGCATAATAAGTTACAATAAAACTAAGCAGAAAACCTCAAACTAGGATTGGGCAAGGCAGCCCAGTAGGATGAAAAAGCTCCCCAAGAATAGGCAGAAGAGTCAGAGACGCCTCCATTCCCACTGTCAGAAGTCTCACAAAACCACCATTGACAGCCATAACATATATGCAAAGGACCTAGCAAAGACCTTTGCAGGTTCCATGATTGATGCTTCAGACTCTGGGAGACACTGGGAGATGCTAGGAGATGCTGGGAGCCTCTGTGAGCTCTGCTTTGTTGATTATGTAAGCCATGTTCTCCTGGTGTCCTTGACCCCACTGGCTCCTACAATTCTTCCTCTCACTCTTCTGAGGGTTCCTTAAGCTACAGGGGGGGGGGCAGTAGAAATCTCCTGTTTGGGCTCTCTCTTTCTCTCTCTACCTAATGTTTGGCTATAGTCTCTGCATCAGCTCCCTTCAGCTGCCAGAAGGAAGCCACTCTGATGAAGACTGGACCAGGTACTAATCCATGGGCATAGCAGAATGTCATTAGGAATCATTTTGTTGTGGTTTTTTTTTTTCTATCCTAGGTCTCTGGGTTATCCAGCCTCTAGTTGCTGGTCATCCAGACAGTGTCAGGCATGGTCCTCCTTTCATGCTGTAGGCCTCATGTTGATTCACTATGAGGATGGATGTGATGAGAGGACAGCTGCCCTCTTTTCCCACTTGTCTTCCTCTGTTGTCATAAGCCACCTTCATTTTTTTCCTACCTTCGATAAAATTGTATTAATGTAGTAGAAAAGACACTTGGATTTCTCAAAAGTTAACTCTTGGAGAGAAAATAATAATGAACCGTGCACAAAGATTTCTTGTTGGGACAAGATATTAAAACCCTTTTACAATACCAATTTGCCATGAAAGCACATTCTTAGAATCTCACTTGCATATGTAACATTAACAGGCGGCCTAGTGTTCTAAGAACACTAAAACCTAAGCAAGCAAACCCAAGTCTCTTGATGTTAACGTCCACAGTAATGAAGATGCCAGTACTCTAAAAATGCAGCCCTCAAGATCTTTATATTTTCTTTATGGCTTGCCCATTACTTCATTGCTATGTTCTCTT